>NW_024382641.1:0-22702 GCF_016835505.1 Polypterus senegalus
GCTTCACTTGAAATCACTTTGTGATTGTGCACGGGTAAAACGTCCGCTGAAGTGTCAGATTCTTATTTAATTCTTCTGCTTTCTGTATCTTCTGCATTGCATTCAGGTCTTCAGGTTACCCTGATGTTTTGTCTCATAGTGCCGCCTTAGATTAAATTCTGTAATTACAGCCACATTAGCTCCACAAATGAGACACACGGGTTCAGTAAACATATACTCAGCCTCCCATCGGTTTTAAAGGCTCTATTTTCAGAATCAACTTTTCTTCAGCATGTGTGAGCTAGCTTCGCAATAACTTGCAGCATCATAAGCTAGACTTGATTAACGCGTAAGTTCGGCAAGGCAGCTGAAGCGCTGCATTATGGGATCTGTAGTTTATTGTGTTACCAGCGCTTCATATACCGGGCCATTAATAACAATAATACAGTATATAAAATGATCTCGCGGGCGGATATAATTACACGGGTCGGATGTGGCCCGGCCCTTGAGTTTGACACATATGGACTAAATAGAACTTGAAAATATATATTTTTTAAATGTGATCGCTAATTCAGATAGAGTTGACGCTACACTACAGCCTGCATGCCTCAATAAGTCATCCTCCCTCGCCTTACTTTTTACCGCTCATCTAATGAATACACTGAGTATGGCTTTACCAAAACAATCATTGATGGCGAATAAAGTATCCATTATTCGAGTATGTAGATCGGATATATATATATACATATATATATACCCATGTATCGCAGCGAGAAGTAGTGTGTTAAAAAGCTAGAAAAGAAAAGGGAACATTTTAAAATAACGTAACATGACTGTCAATATACAGTATTTGTTTTGTGAGTGTTACTGAGTGTTGCTGTCATCAAGGATTTGATTATCATTATTTCTTTCAATCAGGTTCGATTTGTAGGATGTGTTGTGTTCAAGTTACATTCCGTGTTTGTCAATCGTTGTAAAGATGACAGGTTTCATTCATCGATTCGCTTCTTACTGCATCAATAAACAGCTCGTTCTTCTTTATCTGAGACCTGACACACTGCATGCACGGGTTTTTTACACTGTCTTCCTTTAGCGGGACATTGACTTTTTCCACCGTGTGCTTTGTTTCCGAGTAGCTGGATTTATGAATATGCTTGTATGTATCAGGCGCTTCATATTTTTGCTGCCTTTTCAATTGTGTAATTGGTTTTGTTCAGCCTCTTTGGAACTGTTGCTTTTATCTGTGCACGCGCCAGTTCACGGAGCCTCGTGTACATGTGCGAAGTTCCCAGCTGTGCTGGTGCCATCTCGTGCTATGTCCATGGCTGTATTTAATGTTACCTTAGTCCTGGCACTTAAAACTTTCTCGCAGTTTTGCTGAGTTTGTCAAACACCACCCTGACCATCTCATCTTCCTCTGCATAAGCACAGTCCTTAACCCGTGAATATTTAGTGGGAGTTTGCTATTGGATTGCCGCTGACGGACGGCCTTATATGGGCAGGCACTAAATTACAAACGCCAGCGCAGCCTGTCTATGAACTTAATTTAAAGTGTAGGTTTACATCGTGCTTTGTTTCGGAAGTAGCAGAACTCATGAATATGGTTGTATATGTCACTCGCCGCTTCTTATTGTTTAGCTGCCTTCTCAATTATATAATGCATGTTTTCTTCAGCTTTTGAGGTCTTCCTGGTTTTCTATGCGCGCGTGATTACGTGAAGGCGATGATGATGTCACACTAAACTCCTAGCCCACAGCGTTCAAGCTCATCTCCATTACAGTAAATGGAGAAAAACAGCTTCCAGTTATGACCATTAAAGTAGAATTTCGATATAAAACCTGCCCAACTTTTGTAAGGAAGCTGTAAGGAATGAACCTGCCAAATTTCAGCCTTCCACCCACACGGGAAGTTGGAGAATTAGTGATGAGTGAGTGAGTGAGTGAGTGAGTGAGTGAGGGCTTTGCCTTTTATTAGCATATATATATATATATATATATATATTGTGAGCTGGAGGGCTGATCGCACCCCAAATAGAGACAGGCCCTGAGAAAACCACAAACCCTGAAACACTGACTACCCTCACATTGCTCCTTATCCTTGCACTATAACGCTTGTGCACTCCGCCGACTTATAAGCCTTGCGCGCCTGTCAGTTTGGAATTGATTGTTTGCTTTTATCTCTCTCTGCTCCTAGCGGAACTGTCATCTCTGACTTGTCATGGAGCACGTTTAAGCTCATGTGTTTGCAGTGTTTGAATAAAAATCCTTCTTGTTTCTACACCTCCTGTGTCTCTGTGCAAATCTGTGACCCAAGCGTGACAAGTGGTACCAGGAGTGGTTGCACAGATGGATGGCGCCAAAGACTTATTTCAGAGGTCTAAAAGCTATGCACTTAAAGACTGGAAACTAAACATGGATGACCCAATCTGTGCGCAAATTCAAGATTTGATACATAAAGTGCACTGCTGGTTTGAAGGAGACGTGATGGAAACAGTTGTCTGAATATATTCCTGGCCGGCATACCTGCAGTTCTTCGAGATGAATTTCTACATGATCATATTAAATCATTAACGATTATGTCCAGGCGATTAGAGGGTTCACAGTCCATTGGAGAAAGAGCGGTGGATTTCGCGGCTGCTTAGCAACCTGTGAGCGAACGTCCAGGACATTCTCGCCGCTCAATGCAGACCTGAAAATCTAATGGGGTCAGGTAGGACCCGGAAATCCAGTCGAGATGGGACGCCTGTTTCTGGGGAGACAGCGGCAACAGCGGGCTGAGGAAACCGTGGACACTACAGAGCACGTCGACGTGACGTGCGTAGAGGATATTTCGAAACGGAGCCGACCGTAGATGTTTCCGTGTGATCAACTCGGCCATTTGGCAAGAGAATGTCGCTTGTCTCCAGCTCATTCAATGGAGATTGGACTGGCGAGATTTGTTGCTCAACTATTACATATCCGGATGGAAAAGATGGCTTGTTGATCCGGTGAAATTGGGGGCAGAGAAATCTCAGCATTGTTAGACTCGGAAGTGACCTTTGTATTGTGAGACGAGACTGTCTTAATGAACAATGCCTTAGAGACTGTGAGACTGTAAAAATACGCTGTGTACATGGTGATGTTAAAGATTATCAGACTTTACTTCTTCCTTTAACTTATAGGGTCGCCACTTTAAGGTTTGGTCTGCCATTTCAGACTCGTGCCCTTGGCCATTACTCATAGGGCGGAGAAATGCCCTTTTTCGAAACTGATTAATAAATGTAAGGGACCAGTAGTCCAGTCCACTAATGAACTTAGTGGGGGAGAAGAAGAAGAAACCAAGACGAAGAACTGGTAGCGGCCGGGGAAAATCTAGAGCCCAACTTAGATATTGAACCCGATCTTTCCAGCGAGACGGAGGTCACCCCGACAATCTTCCAGAATGGGCTGGTCCTTCTACATCTTCCCAGATTGCAAACGCCTCCAAACACAAACCGGCGTTAACGAACAATCAGATTTTGTGCGTTTGCAGCATACTGATAGCTCATTAGAATATGCATTTAAACAGGCTCGCCCTGCTAATGACTCTTATTACCAAGAGCGTAATTCGGGTGTGAAAACCCACACTTTATAGAAAAGGACGGTTGCCTTTTCAGGTGATCTCAGATCATTTGGAGGGGAATTTATTGAACAACTGGTGGTACCTGAAGCACATAGGGAAACTGTTTTGCATCTGGCACATTCACACATCTTGGGGCACCTCGGTGCCGACAAAACTAGAGACCGGTTATCAAAACGATTTTATTGGCTTAATATGGGAAAAGATGTTGAGCGTTTTGTACTTCATGTCCAGACTGCCAGATCGTCTCTGCTTATAAGCCTCCTCGGGCTCCCCTTTGTCCTATGCCCATATTGGAAGTTCCCTTTCAGCGTGTGGGATTAGATATTGTGGGACCATTACCTAAGACTAAGGATGGGTACCAATATTTGCTGGTGTTGGTTGATTATGCGACACGATATCCAGAAATGATTGCGCTGAAAAGGGCCAACTCTTCAACTGTAGCCAAAGCACTATGTGAAACTTTTACTCGTATTGGTATCCCTAGAGAAATCTTAACTGATCAAGGCACACCTTTCACTTCTCGTGATGAAACAATTGTGTGACAGCTTTGCTATTAAGAAACTGAGTACTACTGTTTACCATCCTCAAGCGAATGGTTTAACCGGCGATTTAACAAAACATTGAAACAGATGATCAGGCGAGTTGCTCATAATGATCCCACAACATGGAACACTGTCCTACCTTTTGTTTTGTATGCGTGCGAGAATCACCACAGGCGTCCACTGGCTTGAGTCCCTTCGAGTTGTTATTTGGCAGGCGGCAGAGGCATCCTGGATGTGGTACGTGAGGAATGGATAGGAAGCGAGAGAGCAGCTAAGGTCCAAGCTTTGCAGATCGACTAATTTCGTTGCAAGACAGAATTTCTATGCTTTCCTCTATTGCTGTGGAACACCAACAACGAGAACAGGAAACTCAGAAGCGTCTTTACGATAGGCGCAGTAAGCTCCGTGAGTTCAAACCTGGCGATCGTGTTTTGGTACTGGTTCCCTCGGATCCACACAAATTCTTAGCTAAATGGAAGGGCTCCGCCATTATTGAGGAGCGTATGAGTCCGTAAATTACAAGGTTAGAATACCAGGCGGCGCAAACCATTCCAGATTTTACACATTAACCTCTTGAAGGAATGGCACGACCGACAAGAGGTTAACACTTCCTTGGCTGCTGTTTCTCAGACCGATGTTACCATTGGTAACGATCTTACTGACACGCAAAAGACAGAACTGTTATCTTTGATAGAACGGAACACTGATGTCTTTTCAGATTTACCAGGCAAGACTAACATTACAAAACATAAAATTACCACTGAACCTGATGTTCGCGTACAGATCGCGGCCGTTCGGATACCGGAAGGCGAAATATTGTGTGAAGAGGTAAAAAAGATGCTGACACTGGGTGTAATTCGTGAAAGTAGAAGTGACTGGTGCAGCCCAGTCGTATTAGTCCCAAAGCAAGACGGTTCGGTTGGTTCTGTATCGATTTCAGGCTTGAATAAGGTCTCTAAATTGATGCTTATCCCATGCCCCGTGTCGATGAACTGTTGGAAAAACTGGGTCAGGCGAGCTATATCTCCATGCTAGATCTCACGAAAGCCTTTAGAGGCTAGCAGTTGTGAGAAAATGGCATTTGCGACTCCTGATGGACTCTATGAATTTACAAGACTCCCATTTGGTCTTCACGGGACACCTCTAACTTTTCAATGCATGATGGATCAGATCCTGCATCCTCACTCTGAATATGCTGGGGCATACCTTGACGATGTCGTGATTTTTAGCAATGATTGGAAAACACACTTAGAGCGGCTTCAAGCCGTTCTTGAAAGCTTGAGACAGGCTGGCCTTACTGCTAACCCTAAGAAATGTAAACTAGGCATGTCGAGACTCATTACTTAGGCTATTCTATGGGCAAGGGTTTACTTAGGCCACAATTAAGGAAAATAGAAGAAATGCTTGTTACCCGAGACCTGAGACACAGAAACAGTGTGCGCTTTCTGGGGCTTGCTGGTTACTACAGAAAATTCATTCCAAATTTTGCACATAGAGCTGCTCCTCTTACAGAACTTACTAGAGGCAGAAAAACCGACCTATCTTGTGGACAGAAAATTGCTAACGTTCTTTCAACGATTTAAAAAAGCATTGTCTTCTTACCCGGTTCTAAGGAACCCGGATTTCACAAAAGATTTTATCTTGCAAACAGACACAAGTGCATTTGGTGTGGGGCAGTCCTGTCTCAAATTTTTGATGGAAGAACATCCAATCACATATTTGAGTAGGAAATTATTCCTAGGAACGTAATTATTCTACAATTGAGAAAGAATGCTTGGCAATCAGGTGGGCTGTGGAAGCACTTTGATATTACTTGTGGGGATGAAACTTCACTGTGGTAACTGATCATGCTCCACTCCAGTGGTTGTACCGACAGAAAGATACAAACTCTCGTCTAATGAGATGGTTTCTGGGTTTACAACCTTACACTTTCACAGTAAAGCACCGACCAGGTTCTGAACACGCCAACGCAGATGTATTATCATCGACTAAATGAACCTGGTACAGAGAGTCGCTTGATTCACAGGAATGTGAATAAAGCTGAGGGGGAGGGTGTGAGCTGGAGGGCTGATCGCACCCCAAATAGAGACAGACGCCCCTGGGAAAACCACAAACCCTGAAACACTGACTACACATTGCTCCTTATCCTTGCACTATAACGCACAATACAAGCCGTGCGCAGCGCCTGTCAGATTTGGAATTGATTGTTTGCTTTTATCTCTCTCTGCTCCTAGAGGAACTGTCATCTCTGACTTGTCATTAAGCTCATGTGTTTGTAGTGTTTGAATAAAAATCCTTCTTGTTTCTACGACCTCCTGTGTCTCTGTGCAAATCTGTGACCCAAGCGTGACAATATATATACACTCACCTAAAGGATTATTAGGAACACCATACTAATACGGTGTTTGACCCCCTTTCGCCTTCAGAACTGCCTTAATTCTACGTGGCATTGATTCAACAAGGTACTGAAAGCATTCTTTAGAAATGTTGGCCCATATTGATAGGATAGCATCTTGCAGTTGATGGAGATTTGTGGATGCACATCCAGGGTACTAAGCTCCGTTCCACCACATACCAAAGATGCTCTATTGGGTTGAGATCTGGTGACTGTGGGGGCCATTTTAGTACAGTGAACTCATTGTCATGTTCAAGAAACCAATTTGAAATGATTCGAGCTTTGTTACATGGTGCACTATCCTGCTGGAAGTAGCCATCAGAGGATGGGTACATGGTGGTCATGAAGGGATGGACATGGTCAGAAACAATGCTAAATGCTTAAACGATGCCCAATTGGCACTAAGGGGCCTAAAGTGTACAACATTTTTCCAGTCTTTAACTGTCCAATTTTGGTGAGCTCGTGCAAATTGTAGCCTCTTTTTCCTATTTGTAGTGGAGATGAGTGGTACCCGGTGGGGTCTTCTGCTGTTGTAGCCAATCCCAGTAACTGAGCAGATTGCGAAATACTCAGACCAGCCCATCTGGCACCAACAACCATGCCACTGACATTCAGTTTGGAGTTCAGGAGATTGTCTTGACCAGGACCACACCCCTAAATACATTGAAGCAACTGCCATGTGATTGGTTGATTAGATAATTGCATTAATGAGAAATTGAACAGGTGTTCCTAATAATCCTTTAGGTGAGTGTATATCTATAATAATAAAAGGCAAAGCCCTCACTCACTCACTCACTCACTCACTGACTCATCACTAATTCTCCAACTTCCCATGTAGGTCCTTACTGCATACTTACTAAAGTTAAGCAGGTTTCATTTTGAAATTCTACACGCATCTGGTCATAACGGTTCGACAACATCCTCCATGTTGAACTTTCTTATTTATGGCCCCATCTTCACGAAATTTGGTAGGCAGCTTCCCTACGCTAGCCGAAACCGCTGTATTTACTTATTTCGATGGTATGAAGCAACTGTCGGCCGCCATATTGAACTTTCCAACATCACCAATTTTCAAACTTCCCGTGTAGGAAGAAGGCTAACCCCATCTTCACAAAATTTGGTAGGTGGCTTCCCTGCGCTAACCGAAACCAATGTACATACTTATTTCGGTGGTATGACGCCACTGTCAGCCGCCATATTGAACTTTCCAACGTCACTAATTCTCCAACTTCCCGTGTAGGTAGAAGGCTGAAATTTGGTACTTATTTCAGTGGTATGATGCCACTGTCGGCCGCCATATTGAACTTTTAACGGAAACCGATGTCCGCACTTATTTCATTGGTATGACACCACTGTCGGCCGCCATATTGAACTTTCCAACATCACTAATTCTCCAACTTCCCGTGGATGTAGAAGGCTGAAATTTGGCAGGCTCATTCCTTACAGCTTATTTACAACAGTTAAGCAGGTTTCATTTCGAAATTCTACGCGTAACGGTCATAACGGTCAACAACATCCGCCATGTTGAACTTTCTTATTTACGGCCCCATCTTCATGAAATTTGGTAGCTGGCTTCCCTGAGCTAACCGAAACCAATGTACATACTTTATTTCGTGGTATGACACCACTGTCAGCCGCCATATTGAACTTTCCAACATCACTAATTCTCTAACTTCCCATGTAGGTAGAAGGCTGAAATTTGGCAGGCTCATTCCTTACAGCTTACTTACAAAAGTTTAGCAGGTTTCATTTAGAAATTCTACGCGTAATGGTCATAGCGGTCAACAAGGTATGCCATGTTGAACTTTCTTATTTATGGCCCCATCTTCTCGAAATTTGGTAGGCGGCTTCCTTAAGCTAACCGAAACTAATGTACGTACTTATTTCGGTGGTATGATGCCACTGTCGGCCGCCATATTGAACTTTTCAACAGTCTTTGTTACTTATGGGCCCATCTTCAAGAAATTTGTACATTCCCTTCCTTGCTTCGCCACGGGATTCACGTCTCCCTACTGATAACTACAGCCTTTTGTTTAATCCATGGCTTCTCCGCTGTTTTATTGTTTTTTATTACAATTATAGTTATGTGTGTAGGTATTTTACACTTACTTACATTGCTCAGATACCCATTTCCTTTATCATTCCAACCCCATTACCATGTCTATCGAGGTGATCATATTGCATGGCCATATCAGGCTCACTCTTGATATCCGGAGGAACATTGTGTCTTATGTATTGAATGACTGGGACAGGTTCAAGGTGTGGACTGATGATGGTACAGGAGATAATTATACTACACAGGAACACTATAAGAGTGAAATGCTTAAGCCCTTCACCTATGGTTCTGCATGTGAGTTGATGACTGCCACTGAATTGTTCGGTTGTTGCTTTCAAGTGTACCGAAATGGCCAACTATTTTACACCTTTCGACAACCGCCAATGCCTCTTAAACATCTTAGATTCACAGGTGATGATTTCAGTAGCGGACACTTTGATGTTTATGAATGTTTAATCTCTCAAAAGCTGGATGTAATTTTATCGATGAAACCGGTTGTTTCTCCAACTTCCCATGTAGGTAGAAAGCTGAAATTTGGTAGTGATTCTTACAGCTTACTTACAAAAGTTAAGCAGGTTTCATTTTGAAATTCTACGCGTAACGGTCATAACGGTTGATACGGATCGACAACGCCCGCCATGTTGAACTTTTCTTATTTATGGCCCCATCTTCATGAAATTTGATAGACGGCTTCCTTCGCTTAACCGAAACCGATGTACGTGCATTACTTATTTGATGGTATGACGCCAATTGTCGGCCGCCATATTGAACTTTTCAACAGTCTTTGTTACTTATGGGCCCATCTTCAAGAAATTTGGTACCACGGGTTCCCAACGCTAACTGAATCCTACTTACGCATATATGTCGTCCATAGCCTGCAGTTTCGGTCATCAGATGAGGCGGCGTTAGGTCCCCATCCCAAACGCGCCTCCCATGTTGTTGGCTGCCTGCCTATATAAGGTCAGTCCGTAAGCTCCAGTCTCTACATTCCCTTCCTTGCTTCGCCACGGCATTCACGTCTCCCTACTGATAACTACAGCCTTTTTGTTTAATTCACGGCTTCCCGCTGTTTTATTGTTTGTTTATTACAATTATAGTTATTGTATAGGTATTTTACACTTACTTTACATTGCTCAGGTACCCATTTCCTTTATCATTCCAACCCCATTACCTTGTTCTATCGAGATGATCACTATCGATCAAAGAAATATCACTTACCGAGTGGTTTACATGCCCGAGATACCACCTATCTTTTCCATTCTCTTTGTTACATATTGCACGCCATATCAGGCTCACTCTTGATATCCGAGGAACATTGTGTCTTATGTATTGAATGACTGGGACAGGTTCAAGGTGTGGACTGATGACGGTACAGGAGATAATTATACTACACAGGAGCACTATAAGAGTGAAATGCTTAAGCCCTTCACCTATGGTTCTGCATGTGAGTTGATGGCTGCCACTGAATTGTTCGGTTGTCACTTTCAAGTGTAATGAAATGGCCAAATATTTTACAACTTTCGACAACCGCCAATGCCTCTTAAACATCTTAGATACACAGGTGACGATTTCAGTAGTGGACACTTTGATGTTTATAAATGTTTAAACTCTCAAAAGCTGGATGTGATTTTATCGCTGAAACCGGTTGTGTGCCTGGCGCTTGACAGATGCGAATGTCACTTCAATACAACAAATCCTGCAAATACTGTCATAATTGAAACAAACCATGAAACTCAAACCGATTATGACAGCAGCAATCCAAGTTGTGAGATTTGAGACAAGATTACTGTTCACATGGCCAACTGTAAGTTGCATGCTCAAGAGTAAGCTCAGCGCACAGCTTGGTCATGTTACAACCGGAGGGCCGAACTGACAACATGGTATACAAAGAGATCCTTAACAAATAATTATTGGCATATTGGCATTTCCCTCAGTTTAAAAAGGTTAAATTTTCTTCTTAATAAAAATTTTAATGCAGTACTTCGCCGCTGCGAAACGTGGGTATTTTGCTAGTATACTAATAAAAGGCAAAGCCCTCACTGACTGATTGACTCATTCACTCACCACTGACTGACTAAATCATCACTTATTCTCCAACTTCCCGTGTATGTAGAAGGCTGAAATTTGGCAGGCTCATTCCTTACAGCTTACTTACAAAAGTTAAGCATGTTTCATTTCGAACTTCTACACGTAACGGTCGACAACGTCCGCCATGTTGAACTTTCTTATTTATTGCCCCATCTTCATGAAATTTGGTAGGCAGCTTCCCTGCGCTAACCGAAACCGATGTACATACTTATTTCCGTGGTATGACGCCACTGTTGGCCGCCATATTGAGCTTTCCAACGTCACTAATTCTCCAACTTCTCGTGTAGGTAGAAGGCTGACACCATCTTCATGAAATTTGGTAGGCGGCTTTCCTGCGCTTAAACAAAACGATGTGCGTGCCAATTGTGGTATGGCGTCACTGTCGGCCGCCATATTGAACTTTCCAACGTCACTAATTCCCTAACTTCCCGTGTAGGTAGAAGGCTGAAATTTGGCAGGCTCATTCCTTACAGCTTTCTTACAAAAGTTAAGCAGGTTTCATTTTGAAATTCTACACGTAACGGTCATAACCGTCAACAACGTCCGCCATGTTGAACTTTCTTATTTATGGCCCCATCTTCATGAAATTTGGTAGGCGGCTTCCCTGCGCTAAATGAAACCAATGTATGCATACTTATTTTGGGTGGTATGACGCCACTGTCAGCCGCCATATTGAACTTTCCAACGGTCTTTGTTAGTTAAGAGCCCATCTTCAAGAAATTTGGTACGCAGGTTCCCAACACTAACTGAATCCTACTTACGTACATATATACAGTGGAACCTCGGTTCACGAACGTCTCGGTTCATGTACAACTCGGTTCACGCGATCAAAAGTTTACCAAACTTTTGCCTCTGGTTCACAACCATACACTCAGTATAATAACAAGCCTGTTTCCTTTCGGTTTGTACATGTTCAGTCTCTCCCTGTGCAGTAAGCAAGTGAGCAAGAGAGAGAGAGAGAGAGAGAAATAGAGCTAGCCAAGTGCCTGCTGGGGAGGAGGAGGGGGAGATTGCTGCAGTGTTTGCATGCCTATCTGCCTGACTGTGCGGAGGGGTGGTGGAGTTGGGGGGAGGGGGGGGTTCAAGCATGCACCTACTGCCTGCCTTCTGCATAGGTGGAGGGGGTATAGCTGAGACTCTCTCTCTGAGAAGCAGGCAGTACGTGCACGCGAACCATCCCCCAACTCCACCACCCGCACAGGCAGGCTGGAGAGAGAAAGAGAGAGAGAGAGAAAGTAAGCAAGCCGCGTGCCAGCCTGGCTTTTTCATTTAACCTGTTCATTGTTCTCAGTCAGACGTGCACTCTCTTTGTGCTCTACAGTATTGTGTGTGCTTTGCAGTTAACTATGGCTTCTAAGCAAGTGAAGAGTGGTAAGAAGAAAGTTTTGAAGAAAATTGAAATCGAAGTAAAGAAAGAAATTATAAGAGGTGGAAAACTGTTTACCAGTTTACTCATTTACCAATTTGAGAACCCTCGTAAACAAAGCTAGACTGCCAGTAATGTGGAGGGCAAACACGAAGGGTTGGGTCACAAGAACTTTATTTTTGGAATGGCTGCATGAGGCTTTCGCTCCAACCAGCTAAACAGCTAAAAACACCAGAAACCCAAGAAATCACAAGAGAGAAAACCACTGAAGGAAAACACTTCATGCCAGAACTCCACTCATGCAAGGTTAGTTTTCTTGGTGGTTTTTGTATTTTTTGGATTTTTCAAAAGTTAATTTTCAGTTTGTAGTGTGAATTGTTGCAATGTTACTTTTCTCTTTTCAAATATTTGCTTTTTCCCTGTGCTTAAAACTCATTAAAGTGTTTACAGATGGAGTTGTTCATAGCGATTAGTTGCAATGTTACTTTTCTCTTTTTTCAAATGTTCCTTTTTTCTGCTGTGCTTAAAACTCATTTTAAAAAAAGTGTTTACAGCGATCGGAATGTAAGGCCAAAATAGCGTGATCTTTTTACTTTTTTGGTTACTTGTGGTTGGTTTTTAATAGAGAGTTTGCTTAGTGCCCGCTCTCTGCCACAGATGTTAAACTGTCCAACTTTAATCCTACAATAGAGCCTGCCTTCTTAACAAGTTTGTCCAGGCGTGAGGCGCCTTTCATCTTTATGCTGCCACCCCAGCACACCACCGCGTAGAAGAGGGCACTCGCCACAACCGTCTGGTAGAACATCTGCAGCATCTTACTGCAGATGTTGAAGGATGCCAACCTTCTCAGAAAGTATAGTCTGGTTTCTTACATAGAGCATCAGTATTAGCAGTCCAGTCCAATTTGTCATCCAGCTGCACTCCCAGATATTTAAAGGTCTGCACCCTCTGCACACAGTCACCTCTGATGATCACAGGGTCCATGAGGGGCCTGGGCCTCCTAAAATCCACCACCAGCTCCTTGGTCTTGCTGGTGTTAAGGTGTAAGTGGTTTGAGTCGCACCATTTAACAAAGTCTTTGATTAACTTTCTGTACTCCTCCTCCTGCCCACTCCTGATGCAGCCCACAATAGCAGTGTCATCAGCGAACTTTTGCACGTGGCAGGACTCCGAGTCATATTGGAAGTCTGATGTATATAGATTGAACAGGACCGGAGAAAGTACAGTCCCCTGTGGCTCCCCTGTATTGCTGCACACAATGTCAGACCTGCAGTTCCCAAGACGCACATATTGAGGTCTGTCTGTAAGATAGTCCACAATCCATGCCACAAGGTGTGAATCTACTCCCATCTCAGTCAGCTTATCCCTAAGGAGCAGAGGTTGGATGGTGTTGAAGGCGCTAGAGAAGTCCAAAAACATAATTCTTACAGCACCACTGCCTCTGTCCAGGTGGGAGAGGGATCGATGAAGCATATAGATGATGGCATCCTCCGCTCCCACCTTCTCCTGGTATGCGAACTGCAGAGGGTCGAGGGCGTGGCAGACCTGTGGCCTCAGGTGGTGAAGCAGCAGCCGCTCCATGGTCTTCATCAGATGTGACGTCAGAGCAACAGGCCGGAAGTCATTCAGCTCACTAGGACGTGATACCTTTGGGACAGGAGTGATACAAGATGTTTTCCAAAGCCTGGGACTCTCCCCTGTTCCAGGCTCAGGTTGAAGATGCGCTGTAGAGGACTCCCCAGTTCCAACGCACAGGCCTTCAGCAATCGTGATACACCATCTGGACCCGCTGCTTTGCTGGCACAAAGTCTTTTCAGCTCTCTGCTTACCTGGGCTGCTGTAATTGTGGGTGGGGATGTCTCACCTATGCTGGTATCAGCAGAAGGATGGTTGGAGGATGCAGTACTCCGAGGTGAGAGTGGGTTACTGTGATCAAACCTATTAAAGAAGTTGTTCATTTGGTTTGCTCTCTCCACGCCTGTCTCGATGGCGGCACCCGCTCGAGCTGCAGCCAGTGATAATCTTCATCCCATCCCACACTTCCTTCATGCTGTTGTTCTGCAACTTCTGCTCCAGCTTTCTCCTGTACTGCTCTTTCGCCGCCCTGAGCTGGACTCGGAGTTCCTTCTGCACACACTTCAGCTCATGCTTATCACCACCTTTAAAAGCCCTTTTCTTCTGGTTCAAAAGGCCCTTGATGTCACTTGTAACCATGGCTTGTTGTTAGCATAGCAGCATACTGTTCTTACTGGAACTACAATGTCCATACAGAAGTTGATGTAATCAGTTGTGCATTCAATGTTCTCACTATGTGACCCAAGCAATATATCCCAGTCTGTAGTTCCAAAGCAGTCTCTCAGAGCCTGCTCTGCCTCAGGGGACCACTTCCTGAATGAGTGTGAAGTTGTAGGTAGCCCTCACTCTTGGTTTGTATTGAGGCTGAAGCAGAACCAGGTTATGATCTGCTTTCCCAAGCAGGCAGTGGGGTGGCGCTGTATGTGTCTTTAACTTTTGCATATAGTAGGTCAATAGTCCTGTTTCCCCGAGTGTTACAATCCACATACTGGGAGAAGGCAGGTAATGTTTTGTCCAGCGTTACATGGTTAAAGTCTCCAGCGATTAGCACAAGACCTCAGGGTGCTGCGTTTGTAACTTAGCAACTGCGGAATGGATGATGTCACTCGCCATCTCGCATCTCGCTTCGAGGGGGATGTAAACAATAACAGCAATCACCTGTCCAAACTCTCTGGGCAAGTAATAGGGCGCAGACTTACGGCCAACAGTTCGATGTCCCTGCAGCAAGTGGAGATTTTAACGTTTACATGTCCTGAGTTGCACCACTTTGTATTGACATAGAGAGCGAGTCCTCCTCCTTTCTTTTTCCACAGATACTTGCGTCTCTGTCTGCTCTAACTGTGCTAAACCCGGTAGCTCCACGTTAGCATCTGGGATGATAGACGTTAGCCATGTTTCACTAAAACACAGCAAGCTGCATTCTATGTAGGTTCTGACATTTTCACCAGCACAGCCAGTTAAAATTAGATCTTATTTGGTAGTGAGTTTACATTTCCCAGGATCACAGAAGGCACCGACGGTTTATAAGCCATTTTCTCAAGTTGTCTTGATTTAATCTTATCTTTTTATCTTTTGCCGCCTCGGCTGCCCCGATATCGTCTTCTTACCTCGTCAGGTAAATAAGGAACCACACCGCATAAGCATTTCTTCTCAGTGCTTTAAGCTGACTACTTGAATAGGCGATTCTCGGAGTGTAAAATCCATGTCAAATAGTAAAATAGTAAAAGTGTCCAGGGAGCAATTCCACATAAAAGAAAGTGGTAGAAGTGATCAGTGAAATAGAGAAAAATAGAGATAAAAAGGTAAAAAGATAAAGTCATATATGGAGCTGTGCTGGAAAGTTGGGCTACCACTCGGATGCGGCGCCTGAAATAAGATCGAGAAAATACACTCTCGATTTGTTCTAATGTTACTTTTTTCCCTTTAATAGCTTAAAATCTCATTTTAAAAAGTGTTTTACATCGATCGGACTTTTAAGGTTAATATAGCGTGATCTCCTGCAATCTTACTTTTGGTTGCTTGTGGTTGGTTTAAAATACACTGATTTATGCTAATGTTCCTTTTTTTCCGCTGTGCTTCATACTCATTAAAAAAAGTGCTGCATATGCTGCTGACAGGGGGGAGGGAGGGTGGGTTTTTGTGTGTGTGTGTGTGTGCTACAGAGAGAGAGAGATGAGCAATACTGCTCATGTAGCTGAGCAGGGAGTCTGGGTGTTTTGTGTCAGTGTTATTCAATGTTTTTACATTAGTTTACTATTACATATTGCATTCTATGGTGTAATTAACTATATTTGTGCTTAATCTTTACATATACTGTATTTACTTATGTACATACACAGTGAAAATGGATCTGAACGGATTAATTGTATTTACATACAATCCTATGGGGAAACTGCTTCAGTTCCATTTCTCAACTCGGTTTACTCACCAAAGTTCTGGAACGAATTATGGTCGTAAACCGAGGTTCCACTGTACGCCCATAGCCTGCAGCTCCCTATGTTGTTGGCTGCCTACGCCCATATAAGGTCGTCCACCGTCTCCAGTCTACATTCCCTTACTTGCTTTGTCATGGTATTCACATCTCCCTGCTGATAACTTTAGCCTTTTATTTAATCCACAGCTACTCCTCCGTTTTATTGTTCGCTTATTCTGATTATAAAGTTGTGTGTGTAAAGTATTTTAGACTTACTTTATATTAATTCAGGTACCCATTTCCTTTATCGCTCCAACCCTACCTCCATTAACATGTCTACTATCGAGGTGATCACCATCGATCAAAGAATTATCCACTTACCGAAAGTGGTTTCCATGCCCGAGATGGCACCTGCCTTTTCCATTCTCTTTGTTACATATTACACGGCCATATCAGACTCAATCTTGATATCTGGAGGAACATTGTGTCCTATGTATTGAATGACTGGGACAGGTTGAAGATGTGGACAGTTGACGGTACAGGAGATAATTATACTACAATGGAGCACTATAAGACTGGAAATGCTTAAGCCTCTTCACCTATGGTTCTGCATGTGAGTTGATGGCTGCCACTGAATTGTTCGGTTGTCGCCATTTCAAATTTGCTAAAATGGCCAATATATTTTACACCTTTGACAAACGCCAATGCCTCTTAAACATCTTAGATTCACAGGTGACGCATTTCAGTAGTGGACACTTTGATGTTTATGAATTTTAAACTCTCAAAAACTGGATGAGTTATCGATTAAACTGGTTGTATACTTTACAACGCTTGACAGGATGTCAATGTCACTTCCAACACAAGTCCTGCAAATACTATCCATGAAACTCAAACCCGATTATGACAGCAGCAATCGGCTGCTGGGATTTGAGACAAGATTACTTTTCCACATGGCCAATACGCTGCACGCTGCATGCTCAAGAGTAAGCTCAAGCGCACAGCTTGGTCATATTACAAACCGGAGGGCCTGAACAATATGGTATACAAAGAGATCCTTAACAAATAATTTTGGTATATTTTCCTCAGTTTAAAGGTTTCATTTTCTTCTTATTAAAATTTTCTTCCTCTGGCCCTGGCAGCGGTTTAGCGTGCCGGACTGTCCTCCTGCTGCTCTCGGGGCGCCGCCATAAATCTTCCCCCAGCACTTCCTGGTGTGGTGGTGGAAGTGCTGGGGTAACGGGGCCCTGGCATTGGGGGCACCTCCCGGTGGTGACCATGGCCCCTACAGGGTAGGGCTTCCATGCCCTGTACCCGTGGCCCCAAAAGCAACCCTGGAAGGCAACCCCACGCGATCCAGGGTGGGTGTAGACCCACATCCGTCCTTCCCGTCGCCCCGCTGGTCATGGCCCCTAGCATCCTAAAGCTGACAATATATATATATAGTAAAATACCATGCTTTCTCAGCGGAAGCAGTGTGTTAAAGAAGTAATGAAAAAGAAAAGGAAACATTTTAATAATAACGTAACATGATTGATACATTGTCATTGTCATGAGTGTTACTGTCATATATATATATATATATATATACATATATATATATACACACACATAAACATATATATACAATATACATACACATATATAAAGTATATATACATATATGATCCACATATATATACATATATATATATATATATGAGCACAAAACCATTTTTATCAAGGCTTCCGTGTCTTTGAATGAAATTTTCCTCCAATCAGTCCTAGCAACGTGTTTCTTCCCGACTGTTATATTTTTGTAGCTCTGATGTGCATCAATGTAATCGGTGTACTAGGAAATCATACATTGACAGAAGTTCCCCTTGCTTGGAATGCAAAAGTGTGATTAAATGTGTATTTTTTAACGCTGCTTTAGAGAACATGCATCAAAGCTTCTCAGCTGTGCTTGTGCTAAGAAAGAAAATCATTTTAAAAATAAATAGTTCACGAATAATGTAACGCTTTGTAAGAAGTGCCTGAGGATTCAAAGTTTGGAGAAACTTAAAAAGTTTTAACTTGTGGATTTTTCAGTGAGTATTTGGGGCAGATGAAAAGTTGCTTCCCAAAACCGTGAAGGGGGTCGCTCAGGAAATGGGGAAATGGGGGAGATGATGAGGGTTTCCCCCCCAACTGTCAACCCCACAAAAACAGTCTCTCGGGAAATTTTATAAGCACAACCCCTTTCCCCCGCAATTTTAACTTAGTTAAAAGTGACAAAAAATTTCATTTATATCCGCCCCTTCTCTAAACTTTTTCCCATAGCCCTGGTTGACAAACCCAAAAGGGAGCCTTCATGAAATTAATTTAAACTTTTGGTTTCACTTTTTGTTTTTAAGTAGCCACCATGAATATGGTTGTATATGTCCGCCGTTTTATTGTTTCGCCCTTTTCCATTTTTATAATGCATGTTTTCTACCTTTTAACTCTTCCTTTTTTTCATGTACCGTTGAAACAGTTTAGTTGATTTCGGGCCCTCGGGCCAACTCCAAAAGTATATAAGAAAAAATTGGTTTCCCGTTAACCATTGCGAGAATTTCAAAAAAGAAACCCCCAAAATTTTGTAAGTGTGGGAATGATCGCCACCCTTTCCCCCTACACGGGGGAAATTGGGGAATTTGTGATGAGGGAGTGAGTGAGTCGTGAGTTATGGGGTGATTCATGAGGGGTTTTTCCTTTTTTTTATTTTAGATCAAAAACAAATAGTCATAATGTTTCCCATTATAAACTTAGTGCCCTTTTAGCATCACAATAACTGTTTTTTGGCAGGGGGTTGAAGGGTCCGGGGTTTTGGGGGACTCAGGTTGGCACTGCTTTTGCAGATGATTTGTCCGTTTTTTATCAGGGTTTATCTTCAGCTCTCTCTGGATGGGCCCCCTGAGTGTGGCGGGGGGTTTGAGAATCGCACCCCCAAAACCGAGCATGGTCCTCACCCCAAAAAAAAGGGGGGAGTGCCCCCCGGGGGGGGAGATCCTGCCCAAGTGGAGGAGTTAAAGATCTCGGCCCGGGAGTGAGGGGTGGGCCCGGGTCAACGGCGGATCGGTGCGGCATCCGCGGTTTGGGGGCTCTGCAGGGTCTGTCGGGTAAAAAGAGCGGGAAAAAGGCAAAGCCCCAACCCCCATGATCCGCCCCCCTCCCCTAGGGTCGAGCTAGGGGTGGACCGAAAGAACAAGATTCAATACAAGCGCTGAAATGAGTTTCCTCCCAGGGTGTCTGGGTTTTCCCTTTGATAGGGTGAGAAGCTTCACGGGGGGGGCTAGAGTAACCGCTGCCCTCCGACGAAAGAGCCGATGAGGTGGTGGCTCGATCGGGATGCCCGGGTCCTGGGGGGTTTTCCCGGGCCCCCCCGGGGGGGCCCGGGAAGACCCAGGACACGGGGGGGACTAGTCCCCCGCGGCCGGGGAAACCCCGGGACCCCCGGAAGAGCGGGAAAAAGGGGCGGGAAAAAGGGGGGGGCCTTTCTGCAAGAGCTGCCCCCCACCCCCCGGATAAGCGGAAGAGGATGGAGTGGATGGAGGGAAAATTCTAAACGGACTGAGGGGTCCCCCTTCTAAATGAAGGCCAAAAACCCAAACAAAAATTAGAAGGTACAGAAATAAGGGAAAGCCAGGACAGGGCCTTATTGTGTTTATTGTTTGGTTCTGTTTTTTTTGTTTCATTTCCTTAGGTAAATATTTTTTCTCTTTTTTTGGGTTTAGCTTTGTCTCTCCATTAATGGCTCAATAGAATAAAGATTTGGCACTACATCTGAAAAAAAAAAAAATGTTTGCTATTCTGTTTATAGCAGGGTTTTTGCAGGTTTCAGGTCTTTTCTTTTGGGTTAGCCCCCCCTTCCCCACCCAGCACGGGGCCTGATGGATAAATTTACATTTGTTGATGCGGGCTTACAATGCCTATGGTATAGTAAAAAAAGGGGAAAAAGACCCATGCTTTTAGATCCCGATGTTAATCGTTAACCAGTAGGGGGCCCCCAAAAAAGACCAACAGCCTGTTTTTAATCTTCTGAAAAACAAAATGTAAACTTTTAAAGGCCTTAAAACATTTGTACATTTTTTGGTTCAAATAGTGTATGGTAAGAAACATTGAAACTTGTAGAATCGGATTAAAAGTAATTTAATAATTTTAAACAAATTAAATATACTGTACATTTTTTTTATTTTCCCATTTTTGTAAATGGGGAAAAGGCTATGTTTATAATGACCTTTTAAAAAATTTTTCTTTTTTTTTTTTGTTTTTAATAAAACATATTGAAAACAATCTTCAGCATCTTATGAGGGAGGGGTTTGAGAAATTTGGGGGACATCTTTTTCCCCTTTTTGTCAATGGACAAAGCGAATTGGGGAAGCCCTTTAAAATTTGTTCTATTAATTTCCGAAAAGCAGGGGGAATATGTTTTTAGCCCCTTTCATATTTTTTATTTCACATATGGAAGACATGCATCTTTTTTTAGATAATGTGAGGGGAAAAAAGGAAAATGACTGTTTTTGTAGAAAATGTAAAAACATACATTGTTCAGTTAAAAAAATACAACTCTTTTCTATTTTTATATATTTTTTAACTTTTGTAATAAATGTTGCAAACCAATTTCATCTTTACAGTCCATTTCTCGATCTGCACTTTTAGTTTTAAAAATTTTAAAATGATATGTTTTAAAAAGCAGGGCAAAGAATTTTTTTTAAACACATTTACATCAGCAGCCAGAACTAAACCCAAAAGTGCTATGCAAGAAAGGGTAAAGAAGCGTAAAATATACCGTATAAAGCACAAAACTGCAAGAAAAACCCAAACCCAAAATAAAAGATAAACTTTAAATACAAACATATATATATCTAATCATGAATGACGTTACAAAAAACAAAAACCCCAACCTCTTGTAGGGTAAATCAGAAAAAAAATAAGATTTTTAATGATGACTTAAAATGGCCGTTGGAGCAGACCAAACATAATAAGGTGACCCATTCCCAAAAAAAAGCAGCCCCTGCAGACACCATTTTCCTTTTTTAGTTCACCTCGCCAACTAAGGGATCAGGCTGTAGACTACAGGGGGTCTTGTTTGGCCATACAAGAAAAAGGCCAAGAGGGGAAAAATTTGAAAACAAGAAATAGAATTTTAAAATCAATTCTGAAATGAACCAAAGCCAATGAACAAGGGCAGTATTGGTGAAGTTTCCCACCTTTCAAAAGCCATTCAAAAGTGAACAGCAAAGTTTTGGAATAGTGTGGTGGTTTTAAAAGGGAAAACCCCATACAAAGAACTGCAATAGTCCCAAAAGAGATGTTGTAAAAAATTTTATGGCCTTTTCAAGATCACAGAAAAAAAAAAAAGGGGTTTCCTTTAAAATCTCAGGGAAAAATTTTATTTTAACCAAATTTATCTGTTTCGAGTTTGAAAGACTGCCAGATCCACCACAATGGCTTTATATATTAATTTGGAAGGTCCAAAGGAAAATCAGAGACCCGACTTTTTAACTTTTTGGAAACCCGTCACAGTTTTTATATTTTGTTTTTAAAAAGATGCATTGCCATCCCAAATTTTTTTTCATTCAAGCATGGGGGGTATTTTTCCCTTTTTTTTGAAATATTTTGTCACGTATAGAAGCCATACTTATTAAAATGGAGCCAAAGGTAAATTTCCTATCAAACGAGAATGGCCCCGGATGCAGCCAAATAAAAAGGTCAGAGGGTGAGAATCCCCAAATGAAAAGAAAATTCCTATTTCTTAGATAAAATTTAAAACCTTTAGGGGATTACCTTGGATGTCTACATACTTTTAAGGAGGATTAAGAATCGGGGTCCACAAAATAAAAACTGAGGTAAGATCTAGCAGACAAAATGGCAGAATTCCGCATTAGTAATTGGGGAAAAGGTCACGTTTAAACCTTTTAAAAAGGATGTTTCATGTCAAGAAAACGACTGGGGGAATTTTTAGAAAAACACTTTTTTGTTGACAACCGACTTTTGATGGCAGGAAATTGGCCTGAAACTTCCTTAGGGGGTCCCCATTTTGTTTTATTATAATGTTTTGCCCCCAGCGGTTTCAAGGCAGCAAGAACACAACCAGAAATCAAGTAGATTTTTTGGGGAAAAATTTGATCTGACAAACAAAAAACCCTTAGCTAACAAAGGAATGGGGCAATTTTGGATTCTGGATTACCTCAGACAACAGAGGTTTAAACCCACTTAGTGGTCAAAAACAGCCCCAAACACTTGGGAAGAGATGTCCTTTGGAAGAGGAAACCAGCCCAAAACGTAATCTTATTTACCACCCTTTGGGAGAGGTTTAGCACAATGACAAATTTTCCAAAAAAAAATATGGTGATTAAAATTTTAAAGGATCCTGTTTTGTATTATAAACCCCCATCTTTTCTTGAGGTCACATCTAATAGCCTTAAATGTTTTCTTTGTTCTACTTAATTTTAAAACGGAGTAAAAAAAAAAATAAAGGTTTATCCCCCGATTGCCATGAATAAGAAAGCACATTTGAAAAAAAAAAAAGGTGAAATCCCTTTTATCACAGATGTTATTATTCATTTAAAAATTAAATAATTTTAATTTTTTAATTTCTTTATAATATTTTTAACAAAGGTAACAAGTTGCAGAAAAAAGCGCCGGGGCAACTGACCTTTTGGCAAATTTAGCAAAAGAACCGAGTTAA
>NW_024382642.1:0-25000 GCF_016835505.1 Polypterus senegalus
TTGCTCTTTTGTCGTTTCATAATAATTAGTGCATACATACAGTATAAGTTTGCCTAAAAAGTGCATGTCTCAGATTACTGTATATATCAAAAAGTCAAACTAGGAATCAGTATTCCTAGGAAGCATAGCATTATGTCAAGTTAAGCTCTGCGCTTCTGATCTGAATTAAAACAGCGTTTCTTTGTATAGATTTTTAACAGGTTTAACTGTACTTGTGGACCAGGCTGAGCTCCCTAGTGTCCTCTGTGCTAGTTGTCCATTTCTTGTTTGGTAAAAGTCCCTGCTACAGAAACAGGCCGCACCACATCTTTCATGGCACTGCAGAGTGGCGACATGTGGCACGATCAATGGAAGCACCAGTAAGACTTTCACCATACTTTTTACATGTAACAGTAACATTACTACTGCTACTGCTATCTTCTGAAAGCAATATTCCAGTGACTCCAACACAAATGCAATCAAGAAAAATCTAAACATAATGGAGAACAAAACTTACCACTAACTTTATCGATGACTTCTGCAATATGGATGTTGCTGTATCTCAAGAAGCTATGATTAGGGTTTGTGCGACATAAATACAGTCCAAATTTGTCTGCAGCAACAAAGTCCATGATCCTTTCTCTGAGGAAAGAAATGACAATATCAAATTAAAATTCAGGAGATTACTATCTCAATAATACTCATTTGAACCCATCCTAATGTGGTCAAACAAAGACCATAATTATATTGGGACAAACAAAGGAAAGACAATTTACTTGTTCTGCTGAACACAATAACAGGTTTCATCTGTGTTAACACAATTGCAAAGGTTTCTTAATTACAAATTAGCATTTAAACATGACTAATTAACAATAAGCTAACTGAGCTTACCATTAGAACACTGGGGTAATGGCTGCTGAAAATGGGGTTTTGAGAGGAATACATTATAAATCATTTCATGCAGTAATAGGCATTTACAACACCATTTGCAACATCAGGAATGTCTTGGTTGTATTTGTAAAGCGATTTCATTGGACCTTGATAAAAATGTACGAATGTCTATAAAATGTAAAAATTTCTTGGTGATTCAAAGATTTTGACCCCTTGTGTATATAGTCATTACACATATCTTTATTTATGGCCTTTAATGTTGTGAAATCTTTGTATTTGTGAATTTCTTGAATTAATGTCTGGTGAAAATGTGAATAGCCTCATTGGAAATATATTTACTGGAAAACATGTTGACACATTCAATACTTCTTTGCCCCACTGTATATACAATATATACATAATAGCTATGTGTGATCTTCGGGACAAAAAACAACCCAAAGACTCTCTAGCAGTTTTACTATATTCGTGAACTTGGAGAGGCGTCAGCTAACTCTTAAGAATTACCCAGTGGAGAGGATGTGGATCCACTTGTGCTTGCTGCCTCACTAGCTTTCGTAAGAAGAAACTGGTGATACCATATCTTAGCTGTATCTCTGGCATATGAGTCCAATTAATTTTGGTCTTGAGAAAACACATCCAGATAGATGTTTTTAGTGAAAAATTCAAGCCTTGCACTCCATTGCTTAGGTGTTTGTTTCTTTTCGACGTTGTGTTTCTTCATCTGTTTCATTAGCATGATGTCATTGTGAGGTGCATGCAAGTGATGACAAAATGTAAAAGAGCATACATGCGCCATGTATGCATGTATGCAGACTTCTCCATACACATACACAGATCTTTTCATTTATATACAGTATGTCTAATACATACAGTATATATACATACAGACATGCACACACATAAATAGTATATACTGTGTGTACGTGTATAGTGTATACTCTGCATATATTGTAACCAATAGTGGGCACCACTGGGTCCCAAACCACTGACACAGCAATACCCAACACAATTCCAGGTTCAAATAAAGAATTTTATTCAACAAAAGTGACACCTTCTTCATACAACACCAGCAAAATATACCATACACAATTCTCCTTCCTCCTCCAAGAGAGTGTTGCCCACATCCCCCAAATCTTTCTTTTAAACTAGGCCCGGGAACTGCTTCCGGTCTTCTGTCCAGACTGTCTGGAACATTTCCACTTTGTGTGGAAACCAGGGCAGTACTCCCATAGCAGTGCCCTCTGGTGGTACCAAAAGACCCGAAAGGGCTGCATTTGTTGGCTCAAACATCCATGCCACCCTGTGGGTGTCTTCATCTGGTCCAGCCTTGAGGAACACGGCCACCTGTTGTTAGGTGGAATGAACTGCTCCCAGTAAGCCTGTTTGCCCAGTCTATCTAATATGGCCTCCAGGCCAGGTATAAATCCATCATCTGTCCAGGCCAGGATGCCTGTCCTTCCACCCGGGCACCTACATGGCTCCCCCCTCAGCTTAGCCCTATAGGGGTCAATGTCTAGTCCTACAAGAGATAAGAAAACCGCAGAGGTGGTTGTGCGTCATCCAGCTCCACTGTCTGTCCTCTGCAAAGAGTAAAAACAAATTCAATGGGTGCCCTCTGTGGCTGTTGCTGCTTCATGGGTGGCTCTGACCCAACGGATTGTCACTCTGGGTAGTGCCTCCAATGGTGTCACCACCCATGGTATATAAAACACTATCCTCTTGAATTTCTGAAGCAAAGGGGGGCCTGGATATAGTCCACTTCCTCTGATAATTTTTTCTTGGTGCTGCACCTTGCTGTGGGATGTTATCAACCGAAGTAGCTGACATGTAGCTGAAGCAGGGGCAAAAAGTCCTGATTGATTGTTTCCAATTTGTTGTGCAAGTCTTTAATTTTGGACGGATTCACCATTTTATTTTGTGGCCTCTGGATGGTTTGGGGCCCTCTATTACATAAAGAGGGGCCATTTACCACTTGCGTGGCCTTTATTAAAGCAGGGGGGATGTATATTTCTGATGCCCTGCTTCCCTGCAGGAACAAGTACTACTTGGTTTCTTTCAAGATGGTCCGGGGCTCATTCACACTGTGTCCTCCCTGTTTCTTTATCCATTCAGACTTCACTGGTTTGGGTAGCATCCTCCATGACCCGAGGTCTGACTATAGCTACCATTTCTGCACATATGTTGGAGTACTACTTGATTCACCTTGGTGGTTTAGGGATCACTTCACATTGTGTTCCTTTATGCTTTACAATACTGGAAATACCTGTGTGGCCAAATCCACTCCAGACAGCAAACCAATGTCCGAAAGCCTTAGATATTTGTCAAGTACCTTCAGGGGTGCTTTGACTGTGTCTTCAATTCCTCTTACTGTAGCCATTAAGATATACAGGACGGACTGAAGTGCTGTCACTGGTTTTAAAAATTCTTGCAGTTCCTGGTGGTCTATTCAGCGTTCAACTTAGCTCATCTGACTTTGTGTGGACTGTGGTGGGCTGGTGCCCTGCCCAGGATTTGTTTCCTGCCTTGCGTCCTGTGTTGGCTGGGATTGGCTGCAGCAGACCCCGTGACACTGTAGTTAGGATATAGCGGGTTGGATAATGGATGGATTGATGGACTTTGTGTGGATCTTTGGGAATCTCCGTCCAGTCTTCACGAGTCCAGGGAACACTGGTCTAGCATATGCGTAATTGATTTTCTGTGGCACTGTGGGTAAATGAGTCCAGAAGTCCCTATTCAGGGTCATCCATCTTAAACATTTTTATGTATTTATTTATTTTTCTATTCATTTTCTGTATAGCATTTTGTCAACTGTTCTGAATATATTCCATGTATACATGACAATAAACTTGACATGTACATGTTTCAACATTATGGTTTAGCCTTCTGTTTTTGTACTTTATTTGTAATTATTGTATCAAATAGTACATGAACAATGAGGCTACAAATCATGGAGTAACTGACATGACCTTTGAGACACACTTGTCTATTGTTATAATTGTCATGTCGACATGTGAGCATTTCTTTTCATATAATCCGCAACATCAATTACAACCTCTGTAATACAGACTAAGTGTTCTGGAAAAGGCAGAAGAAGGATTTTAACTTGTAGAACTAAGCCCAAAACGCTAACCACAATATTTGTCAGCAATATTATATGAAAGTTTCATGATAAGTGTCTTTGAACATATCCAGAATTTTTGGAAACCTAGAATTGTGTGATGTCCTTTATACTGCTGCAACAAAGATGTCATGCATAACGACTCTAAAAACTTGGCCAGAATTGTTATGAACTGGAGAGTTCCATAGTATAGTGAATCCCAAAAAATACTCAAAATGCCAACTAGAGGCAGTATAACCGTCAAAACACAGCTAGTCACACAAAGGTCAATGAAGAAATTTTATAAATAGAAAGATATTTATACAAAAAGGCTCTGTGGCACAAAAATATGCTCCAAAGAGCACAAGGCACAGAAGAAAATGCCTTTAAAAATAAGAAATTCCAAAAGCAAACTCAGCAAATTTCTCAATGCACAAAATCCAAAGAATGGTCAAAAGACAAAGCACAGGCTCAAAAAACCCAGCAGATCACAAAGAAAAGCCCAAATGATCCCTAAAGAACGCATCACACCACAAACACATTCAGAACATTCTTCAAGGGACTATGGGTTCTCCTGAGCCTTTATAGGTCTGAGGGCAGACCCTTGACTATGGTGGGCAGGTGGCCTTGTCTCTTGGGGGATCACCCACAAACACACAGAACATAAATGAAGATATATTTTTACATACGAGTAGAAACTATAGTATTTTAACAATATTAACATAAACAAATGACTCAAAAACTAATAAGAAAGAATAATATGTCAATTAAACCCTGGTTGAAATACAACAAGAAAGGCACAGCTACCAAAGATGGTGGTGCAACAAGATATGAAATAATGCAAGGTTCCTCAAAATGTTTCAAAAACACAGAAATAATAACAAAAAAGAATTTCTCAATATTTAAAATGTCCATAGGGAAGATGAAAAAAACAAGGAAATCCATTTAGAGAATAATTAGAAAGTCATAACATTAGGTGTCAAAACCAGTGGTACACCACTTATTCACCAGCTGCTAACATATCCACTTTGGAGAGGCACTTGCATCAGGATGTTTGATTAAGAAATGAATCATGTGTCAACTTGAAGGAGCCTGTTTGAACAAACATCTCCACAACTGAAATACACAATTCCATGAAATAACAAAGTGAAAAAAAAAATGCCTGAAGATTCCCTACCATTTTCACCTGACTAAATTTGCTGCTGTTAAGACCAGGATGGGGTTCCAGTGAGCAAGATCATTTTTTTCATGCACCATCCTGAATAACTTGCTGAACTTAAAAGTGTAAGTGTGCTCAGTAAGAATACATTTAAGATGGAATTGAAATATTTTGACTATGTCACAATCAGCACAAAGAAAAAAATATTAACAGAAGGTGCTGCTGAGCTACCAAACGTTCAGGGGTGACAGAAAGACAAAGAAAGAAAGCCGAAAGTCATATTAAAACACTCTGACAGGCCCAGTTGTTGAACAAAAATGGGATCTAATGATGTGATTTATTTATTTATTATTGGTAGACAGCTTTTGGTACTATATATTATTATTCTCCTCTTCTAGTTTGCTACATATTGGTAATTCCCTTGCTCTGTTTCCCTCCCAGCTCTGCTTTACTCAGATTTATCTTCCACCATACTGTGTTTCAGGTTAGTGAGATTATCGCCTTTTTACCTTCAAGTTGTCATTAGTCAATACATCTTTCATACTTTGAATACCTTTTTGTCAGGAGGCTGTATTAAAGTATACAGATTCTCAGCCTTTGACATTTTGGTGAGTAAAGCTACTGTATCTGTCCATGTTCACTAAAACCAGAGGAGCAACACACACTTAAGTACTGTTTGGTCTTAAGACATACGCCTTGTTAACATGTCATTTATGGATGGAACAAGTGCTGACAGCGCTGCAAGAGCACTCTAGAACCTGCTTTGCCTCGACTTTGATAGTGGGCTCCTGCCTATATTAAGTAGCTCCTAAATATGTGAGAGGTGGAGTCGGTGTAAGGGCTCCACCTCTGAGGAAACAAAAAACTTGCTTAGCTGCTAATAACACAAGCGGGTCCAGCACGTCAGCAGTAACAAAACCTCAGAAGAAAGACAAAGTCGCTTAGCCGCTAACATCGGGAAAATGGTATCCCTTTTACTTTTTTTCCTGCCACCAATGCACAAGCGATGTGAGCATGTTGACAAAACGAATCCTCCTAGGAGAGAAATGCCCAGAGTAGTTCCTTTCAATTACCTGACATCTCTACATTTCAATTATTTTTCTGATGATTTCAATAGTCTCCAGGACCCCGGGCTTTTTGCAGCATGGGTTTGCACAGCTAGTGAATGTACAAATATGCATAGGCACTGACGTACTGTAGATAGGACAAAACAACACCTCTGTGATACCAAAGTATGGTGACCATATCTAAAACAAAGTAAGATAATCTGCTACATAGTATAAATAAATATATAAATATATGAATGATATAAAGCAGAAAAATTTCATGAAATATACTCAACTAGCCACCACAGGTAACAGTAGGAACTATATTATTCACATTCTTCCAGGACCAGTCAAACAGCATCTGCCCACTGTCACACGTGCACATTAGAGACAACCTCATGGCTCATCTAATGGTAATTACAGTCCAAGCCAGAGGTTAGCGTTGTCACTTAATGCCTCTTTTCATCCTCCCTCTGCAGAACATCTGATTGATGGACAGACTATCAGTGACTGAACCCACCTTTTCTGCCTTTCACCCTTGATGCTGTCTTCTACTCCGTGAAGCTCTTGAGCAAGGCCCTTAACCTTAATATTGTTCCAGAGGCGCTGTACAATGGCTGACACTGTGCTCTGACTTCCAAAACTCACACAAAAAGACAGTTTCCACCTCAGGGAATACCTAAAAAAACAACTCCAGTGCCATCTTGGAATCATTTGTTTTTTGACTTGCATCTCCACATTTCTTGCACACGTTTTTTGTTTTTGTTTTTAAGACTACCAATTATACAAGAATCACCTTTGGGTGCCCCAACCAATTATAATCTCTCTTATGTGTTTATTTTCATTTCACAGACGTAAATTGTTTGGCAAATTAAGAGTTCGACTCAGAAATTCAGCTATGGTTCCCACAGTACTTATTCATCTCCCAATAAAGCCAACTCTCTAAAGATTCCATGCTACATAAGCTTATTGAATAGAGGCAATTGTTTCCTCAAGCCTGGGACAAGATACCCCATTTTGCTGGGAGAGGACCATGTATTAAAATTTGCAGGAATGGACCCCAATCCAAATATCCATCCATTATCCAACCCACTATATCCTAACTACAGGGGCACGGATACGACACACAAAACACTCAATGTGCCAGGAGATCAAATTTCAAATAAGGCCTCTCCATTGATCTCTATACGTCAACTGCACTTTTGTAACCTGTCAGTAGTGATGAGTGAAACAAATTGAGCAAAACTGAGCTTCACTTCACAAAACATTTTGCAAAAGAAATTGTGTTTAGCCACATGTGAGAGTCATTCCATTAGCACATATATTTTCATCTCATCTGCAGCCATTTTCTCCATGTGCAAAGACCTGTAGCAGTTTATTATGGTACAGAGAGTCGATATGAGAGCAAATATCTGCAGGCACTTCCCCACTGCTAAAACCCATTCGCCTTGGTATGTGGCTTCTGGTAAATGGCTTATGGAACTGGCAAAGCTAGAAGCAGATGGTGTTACCCATGATGACACCTGTCCCTAAATGAGCGGTACAAGCGGGAATGGTGTCATAAAATATGCAGACAGGTCAGTGTGATGATGTTGCTTGGAGCTGCATGGAAGGAGCCATGGAAATTCGGAGTGGCATTAACAGGTGACTAAGGAAAGTGAGAGCAGTTTTGGTTGTGGAATAATTCATAGGTAGCAATATTTCTTACTGTTTAAACCATAAGACTTGAAAACCCCACAAAATCTGATTTTAGTGTGTTTTGCAATAGTGAAATCACATGGAAAGCAAAGTTTAGAGGCAACTTTATAAAACTGTATGCGAAACGAAACTCTGCTATTCACTACCTGTCAGTAACAATGAAGACAAGAAGCACTCTTATCATCCAAATCTCACTTGGAATGAACTAAATACAGATGGATCTCTCCCAATGCTTACAGGAATCAAGAAGCATGCAGTAGGGCTTTGGCATCTGCCACTGCTGTAGCACCCCCTATACCACATTCTCAGGTAGACAATCATGAGCCCTCTTCGGATCCACAGAACAAGATTGGACCGTACTGGCAAACTTCCACAAACTCACAAAAAATACTGTTTTTCTTCTGTGTTATTTTACATGAAGTAAAATGCATTGGTATAATTTTAATTGGGAATCCCCAGACTGCCCAAAAAACGAGGAGCCCATTTGAACTTAGAACATTATCCTTGCACTCCTCTATCAGTGCTGTCTATGCATTTACTGCATTTTTATCTGTTTTCCTTTCACGTTTTTAACAGTAATTTATAACAATAGTATTATCAATTAATTGCTACAGTAAGTAAAACGCCATTGGAGATTGCATGATTGGCAATACTCCAAAAACAGAAAGCAGGTTTTATGTGCCGGAAAGTGTAATATTGGAGAAGGAGCAAATCCCCTTCCAGAATGTTTCAATTTTATCTTACATCTATAAACAGGGCTGTAACATAAGCAAACATCCCTCAATTATTTCTTTAATTAGCTCTCTAGGTAGAGAAATTGCCCGCTAAATTGATTATGTACTGGGATAACAAAGAACCCATCAATGAGTTTTATTTTATGCTCAGAAACTTTACACTTTTCAAACAGGTCAATGTGAACCTTCAACAAGAAAGGTGAACGCTGTTCAATAAGCATGGCCTAAGGACTGCAGAAATTTCCATATTTTAGAAATTAATTCTAGGGGGAAAGAGATACTAAACTATACTTCTAATTCTGCCATGTGCTGATGTTGATCTAGCCTGGCTCTGCATTAATGGTGTCTAAAATGATATACTTTCACGTTTTTAATCTACATCGTAACCTGTCAGACATGTGCAATGCCAGATTAAAAATCTCTTATATCAGGTTTGTGTATTGGGCCTGCACTACTAGATTTAATAAATTATTTTAAGACATTCAGTAATTCATCACATTGGAGACACCTGAAGTGCATGGTTTTAAAAATTTCATTTGCTTTTTTTAACATAAAATATTCCTAAAATTATAGATGCACGACTATGACATGCTGCCTCCTGACTTCTTATCAACTCTCAGGCATGTTTTAAAATGGATGGTAGCACATCTTCACTGCCGATCCTCCCTGTTTAACTCTAAACAGACACTGCTGCTCAGAGGTGCTCTGTATGGTTTCTGTACTTGTTCATACACTTCAATCTTCAATGTAAGGCTAGTTACTATACATGGAAAAATATTTCTCCGGACATTTATCTGTCCACAGGTTACTGCTTTAAATGTGCAAATTAAAATGCAGTAAATAAGAGTTTGTTATTCTGCACTAAATGTTAAAAGCACAGAATTACTGAAACACTCAGAAAGTATTTAAGGAGACTCACAAATTGAGATCCAGTATTTCCTGGGTTTCCTTTTGTCTTTATAAAAGCCATTAATAATGATAATTCATTACATTTATATAGCACCTAATTACTCAAAGCACTACCACACAGGGAGAACCCGAGACTCAAAGCCATGATCTCCTTACTGTGAGGCAGCAGTGAGGCAGAACCTACCACTGCACCGCCTGTGTGATTAATCATTTTATAACCTGCTAATGTACAGGAGGTTAGGTTAGGTTAGGTAGCCTTCCTTTTACATCCATTCAATATTGTTATGTTTCGGTCATTTTAATTAGATTATAATGACTACAAACCCCAGGGATATTTTATTTTAAGTTTTATTTCACTAAGAAACAATGCCATTGCAGAACTGAAAGGTGGTTAATACTGACACCCCTGCCAATGTAATGGAGGTGAGTGTTCTTGTTTTGGGTTTACCTTGCATTTCATTTGTTAATTGAATAAAATGTATTATTTTAATGCTAAGTGTAAATGTATATTGTATTATAGGGCATGCAGATGATGAGACCCTGTAAATTTTGTGTTCCAGTGAAATAAATAGATGTGTGTAACAAAACCCTTTTGTTGCCACTGTCCTCACCTAAATCACAATGCTGAAAGGCTATCTAAGATGGAGGTTACACTAACACAGGCCATAAGCTATAAATCAACCTTGGACTGGGGGAAGTCTAACAAATGCAGTGACTTTTACACACACACACACACACACACACACACGCACGCACACATCCACACCCACACACTCACATTAAACTCACTCTCATTGGGCCCCCTTAAAGTTACCAATCAACTATACCTGCACTTGTTTGGGATGTGGAGAAAAGTGGCAGTACCCATAAAATAATGCAGACATGGAGAGTATGAGTAAATGTTACATAAAAAATCTCAAAACGTGAAACAAATTCTGCATGAACCTTTGCATCACTATGCTACCCTACCACAAACAGAAATACAGGGCTATGACAAAGGATTTTCCCCACTTGATATCTGGAATTATTGCATATTTTTCATAAAGAAAGTTATAAGATTTTCAAACAAAACCCAGTATCTGATAAAAGTTAACAAAGAAGACAAAATTTAGTTACTAAGAAAATGTATACAGGGGTGGTGCATGAAAAAAGTGTGACCCTGTGGGGTAAAGGACTCCACCCTGGCTTTAGCAGTAGCAAATATGGTCAGCTGGAGCCAGCAAGAAGAAGTCACAGTGCATGTTTTGTTTGAATTTTTTAGTTCTACTATCTGTGTGCTTTCTGGAGAGTACACATGCCATATTCATTGGAACAGCATATTTTAATTGCATGCTCATAGAGGATCTTCCAAGATGACATGTGAGGGATTTGTGTAACAATATCCCATTGAGAGCGTTCCTACATTATTCAGCAACTGGTGTAAAACTGGTTTGCTACTGGCTTTGCAAGCAAGCCACTGAAACCAAGAAGCCCTTCCATCTCCCCCCAGGGGATGTTGCCAACACTGCTGATTATATGGAAAGAAGCCTTCATAAGTTGAAATGCTGATTATCACAACAGACAGGTCTGTCACAAAGGTCATGTCAGTGTGTACTCCATGATTTGTACTGGTACAATAACCAGTACTAACTTTAATTATACCTTGAGTTCACAAACAGTCCCAAAAACTTATTTACATTTGAAATTTGATGACTGTGGATGCCAAAAAACAAAAGAAGCAAGTACCTAGTTCTGGTGTTTTATCTTCTTCTTAGACTCTGAAGAAAAATACATTTTGATGAATATCCAGTAACACAAAAAAAACGACAAGCAGAAGACACATTTTCACTGTACTCTATTAATATTTTCGTCTATTTCTTTACCCATTAATCCACTCAAAGCTAATCATGGCAAAAACTGGGACAAAGGAAGAACCAGTTCTGTGCACAGCCTGAACCCATCCATGGAAGACAGAAAATGATTTACTTTTATTTGAAATCCCTTTATCTTTCCTATGTATTTCTTTTTGTTAACCTTTCACTTATGGATCCCCCTGCAATGAACTGGCAACCAGTCCAGGACTGCCTCCTGCCTTGAACCCAGTGCTGCTGAGATAGGCCATACCCTCAGTGACACTAAATTGGATTAAGCGGAATATTATATTATGTTACATATTGTCCTTTTCCATTTAAAGTACATCTTCTTGTCTTCAAGTTTCAAAATTTACCTTTACAAAACTATGCTTTAATGTTGTATTTTTACCTACTGCTTTAGTCTTTCCTCATTTGAGCAAGTTCTTCAAGATCAAGAATGGCCCCACTCCCAAAGTGAGTTTAACTGCGAGGGTGAAAGGAGAGGTGAAGAGTCATCATTTAATGAGGCTGTTTCTTCAGTCAAACAACTAATGTTTACTTCCCTTGGAGTGAGCAGGTCAGCTCTGTTGCAACTGTGGGCTTTGATTCTGGAAAGAATGTGGTTTATGTATCCTTAATTAAACTTATCTCTGCTCCTAAAACTATCAACTTTCCTCCTTCAGATGCTACTGCATCCTGCCTATATTTCTATAAAATATCTAAATATTAATTAGTATGTACAAGTAGATGTATATTAAGGACTTCACTGTAGTCTATACATGTGACAATAATGAAGCTATAAACCTATATATCACTTAAGGAGAGTCCATTATTGTTTTACATTTTTTTTACTAATCCTTCCCAGCATATGAGTTTTATCTCCCCTTTTTTTTGTTGGACATATAACACAATTTGTGTCAAATTAGTATGTGAAGAAGCATTAGATTCAACACATTGAGTTTAGTCATTTTTCCAGAGGTATTTTCCCAGTCCATTGATGTATTCGTTTAAAACACATTGCCTACAGCAGAAGCAGGCATTCAAACCTAAAAGTTGTTTAATAGCTTGCAGCACCAGTTAGAGCCATTGTCATCCAAAAAACAAGCTCTTTGTCGTAAAGAAGAGCAGCTTGATTCTGGATGACAGCTTTTCAACAGTGTTTGAATGGTCACTCTGCAACACTCTCACAATCAAACGATACTTTCTCCCAGTGGGATTTACCTCTAGTAGAATTCCAGAATTTTTAGGACAAGGCACATGCAGCAGAAAAACATGGAACTTATTTCTGGTCAATTTTCATAAAATGAAAGCTGTGAAATATATCTAGATTCTTGAGAATAATGTAGAGACATTTTCAATAAATGGAGACAAGAATTCAAAGGTAGAGATAACCTGATATGACCTGCTTAAAGTAAATTCAGGATATAACTGTCAAACTGTTTCAAGCCTGAAAATATGCAGTGAGGAGATTGTGAAGGATTGCATTGTGGGAGTCAATTCACAGAAGGTGTGAGGTAACAGCAAGCTCAGCCCAGCTGACTAATAATTCAATCGGGTTTTATTTTATATAGCAGTCTTTAGGCTGACGATGCTGTGATCTTCACGGAGTCAATGGAGGCTCTGATCGGGACTCTTGAGAAATTGAGTGAGGACTCTGAGTGTCTGGGCTTGCGAGTGTCCTGGATAAAAACCAAGATCCAAGCCTTTAATGACCTCTTGGGCACAGCCATCAGCAGAGTGTCTGTTTGCGGAGAGAGTGTCGACCTTGTTGAGAGGTTTAACTTACCTTGGCAGTGACACTCATGATTCTTGTGACTCTTCCTATGAAGTCAGTAGACAGATTGGGAGAGCATGGGGGATCATGAGGTCGTTGGAAAGGGGTGTGTGGCGCTCCCCATATCTATGCAAAAGGACGAAGGTCCAAGTCTTTAGATTCCTGGCTCTTCCTATCTTGCTATATGGTTGTGAGACATGGACGCTATCCAGTGACCTGAGACGGAGACTGGACTCCTTTGGTACTATGTCTTTTTGGAGAATCCTTGGGTATTGCTGGTTTGACCTTATGTCAAATGAGCGGTTGCTCACGGAGTCCCGAATGCAGCACATTACCTACATTGTGAAGGAGCGTCAGTTTTGGCAATACAGCAAGTCAAGAACAAGTTGGGGAGCATGCACTGGGACAGTGTGTTGCCGCACCCACTACATGACGAAACAGCTCGGGATCCCGGTTGGCAGCTCCCCGAGGCAGACACATGGTCCAATCCAACACTCCAGAAAAGACCCTCTATCTACCACAGCCAGGTGTTACATGGGCGACCCCTTGGCCTGGTTCAGCCACTCAGGTCCCTACAATGAGGATCTTACTAGCTGGATCACCCTTGGGGAAACGTGCCACATGGACATAGTGCCGTAAATGACGCTGAACACAACTGAACATCAGTTGTTGTTGTTGTTGGTGCACTTCAGCCATATGGTGCGTTTCCCCGAGGGTGATCTGGCTCACAGGATCCTCATTGTTGAGGACCCGATTGGCTGGACCAGGCCAAGAGAATGTCCACTTAACATGTGGCTACGACAGATAGATTGTCATTTCCAGAGGGAGGGACTGGACCATGTTTCTGATTGGGCGGGGCTGCCAACCAGGATCCCGAGCTGTTTCGTTGTGTGTTGGGTACGCACTGTACCATGCATGCTCCCTAACCTGACCTGATCTTTAGGTATCACACCATCACTAAGAAACAAGATTGGAAAAACATAGGCTTGTGTGAACTGGTAGTGCATGGGAATAAATAATAGCAAATTATGCAGGTAAGCAAAAGTAGATTTTTAAGTGCAATTTGATCCTGACCTTTTCAAGGAGCTTCATGGACAGACATTTAGAGATAGTTCTGAGGTCTAAATGAGTGTTTAAAAAGAGTTTATTAACAAGACTTTATCAAACTGAGAAGTTTGATGTCAGAGTATCAGAGCCTTCATGCACATTGATATGAAACAAATAACAATGACAGCGGGGAGCTATAATTAACAGCTTTGCAGGTCACCATCTATTGAGAAGAAGTCGAGCCGGTGGAGTTGAGCTAAAAATCCCCTCAAAAAAGTTAATTATTGTTAGTGTTCAACAGATCTGATCCCTTTTAAATGATGTGATATTATGATTTAAAAGGATAGATAGATAGACAGATAGATAGATAGATAGATAGATAGATAGATAGATAGATAGATAGATAGATAGATAGATAGATAGATAGATAGATAGATTCAAATGGTGTGCACATGCATTATTATAATGGGGAGTGAGTGCCATGGGGAGTGAGTGTCTAACACAGCAACAGTGGACAAGATTGTGATCAGGCCTGAGTGGTCCATTCCATAAACAAAATACACAGCTTAGATTTGGATGGTAGAGATTGTTCATAAGAAACTGTTTTTCTTTTTAAAAATAACCTGATCTAGACAAGTTGATTTGACTGACCTGTTATATCGAGCGCCAATCAGGAATGAATGGATGTTTTCTCCTGCAGAGGTAGACACGGCTTGCAGCCTAGGGTAAGAGAGAAAAAAAGATAAAAGAGTGCAATGAGGTCTAGATTTGCTTTGCCATGACAGCTGCATATTAATCTAAAGAATTTCTGACAAATCAAAAAGACTTTTTTTCCCAGCCAAATACACCCCTAGAGCCCTAATCATAGAGCCAGGGTATAAACTTGAAACAAGATTGATTTCATCTTTAAGGGATGCTTTCTTTGAAACATTACCCACTACAGAGGTGTATTTTTTGTTTAATTCTTTGTAGGCTTTTTAATTCTTTGACAAACTTGAGCCATATTGTGCTGGATAAAGCTGTAACAGTAACAACTTCAGACTCATTCTTGTAATTGAAAGATGAAATAGCCAGACTTTCCATCTACTCAGCCCTGCTGTTTAATCTCCCTCTGAATATTAAGGAGATTGTGCTTCATAATACAAAGGAGACCATTACCTTAAACCCACCTTATTATAAAACTAGCTGCTACTCTCCAGCAGCTCTCTATAGCCTGCTAGCAATTTGAAAGTCTCATTTATTTATTGAAGCTTTAATACTACCAATTGGCAGACTCAAGCTGTTAACGCTTTATTTCAGCGGTAGTACATTCCCATGTTATATACCGAATGTCAAAGCTTTTAGGAGGCAATTATACTTTGGTAAAGGTGTTTATGTAGGAGGAAAAACTTACTACTTTTAAATCTCAGGTGTTTAGTTGTGTTATATGAAAAATCCATTAATATTAACATGTTGTATTTTGGCAGTCAGTAAGTGATTTTGGTATAAAAATGTTTGAATATAAAATTAATCGAAATGTACAGTATATAGTACCCTTTGGCACACTATTTCCAGACACTCAGCACTTTTCTTAGAATTAATTTTGATATTTACTCTGTTACTGACTCGCTTATTTGCACTGTAACAGACTGCTGTCCCGTCCTGGGTTTGTTCCTGCCTTGTGTCCAACACTGCTGGGGTTGGCCCTTGCCCCAGTGACCCTGAATTGTATTAAGCAGGTTTCAGTATGGATGAAGTATGTTATTAGCACACGAAACAACATGTTTATCTTGCCCATATAAAAGCCTTAATTGATGAATTTGTCAATCAGGGATATATTTGAAACTGCATGTTATGTTTAATAAATAATGTGTATCTCTTTATAGTGTAGTCATTAGAAATTTAAGCAGGTGTTTATTATCGTCCTGCTTATGTAAAACTAAATAGAATCATTACACTGCATCATTAACCAGTTCTATTGAATGTAAAATTTGAAACAGCTATTCTTCCTTTTCCCTAATTATTTGTTTTTGAATTATGTTACATTATATTTATCTTATGTTTTATCTTGCCCATATTCATTAATATTATGATAAAATTTATAATTAGAAGTATTGAATTTGGCCAATCCTAAATTTTCCTTCACTTTTGTCCTGTTACTTAAACAATCCACAAACAATGTGCACACACCCTCGTCAGAGCATTCAAATGCAGCCTTTGCTGGCAGTGGAATATCCCATCTGTTACACAAGGTGCCTCATTGCTTAACAATTCCGTGTCTCTCTACTCTATATCATAACCATGGCTAGCCACTTAACCTCCTGATATCCTCAGTCTTACCTTAACGTACATGTGGCACAGGCTGAATCCTAAGTAAACCACATTATCAGTTCTACTGCTATGCTTCTCGTCTAAGAGTCACAGTGCGCTAAGGTGGGAACAGACCACTCCAAGACATGCTACTGCATGCCATTACTTCCCTACAAAATACACATAAAATATGGATTTAGCCTGCTGCCCTGGCCAGTTATTAAAAAACATTTTGATCCCTTGGAGTGCATTTTGAAGCAGTAAGACTTGAGTAGGCTGTGCTCTATTCCCCACATGGGGCAGTAGTTAGTAGTGCTGTATCACAGCTTCAAGACCTTTATATCAAATCCCAGCGCAGCCATTTCCAGTATGCAGTTTGTCTCTTTTCAGCATGTCCACATGAGTTTTCTCTGATATACTATGTGTATTTGACACTAGCCATGCATACTGTAAGTGAGTGGTTTTGCTTCAGTGCACCCAGTAATGGACTGGACTGAATGGACTCATCTAGTGCTGGTTTCCTGTCTTATACATGATGTTGCCCAAGCAGACTGTGGTTCCCAAGAATAGCCATTGATATAATTGTTATTATTATTATCATTATTAATAATAATCATCATCATCATCATAGATGCATGGATATATATTTCACTAATTAATGGATCAGTTGGAGGCACATTTATCATGCTGGGATGGTCAAATCATCTTACATAAAACTTTAGAGTTACCCTTACCCCTCACTTGTGAAATCATTTAGAAATAAAACAAGGAGACACCAAAGCTCTCAGGTGACTGATGTTACCACTATAGGTTCAGAGTTTATCGGTTCATTATTATCAGGCGTACAGAGCACAGTGAAACTCTTACTTGCATGTGCTAATGAATACACATCAACACACACCTCACCACTCTCTAGTGAGCATGACTACCTTACCTGTTAACTTCTAATATCCTCACCTGAGAAATCTCTGAACACACGCACACACTGAGACCCGAGATTTACGCGATAGACATATGCGCGCCGACAAAATAGCGGCGATTAAAACGCGCCGACAAAATTGCCCCGACAAAATCGCGAAAGTTTCATTAAATATGAATTACTAGTTTAAAGCATATATAATAATGTTTATTTTAGAAGTCAATATTATGAGACGCGGCATGCCATCAGCACGGCACGCAGATAGTCCTTAAGATCACGCCCTGCATATGTAGGAAGAATTGCAGCAAGGGCGTCCCACTCTCTTGGCCTCTTTCACGATTTTGTCGTGGCGATTTTGTCGGCGCGCATTTGTCAAAAACCAATTAGTGGGTTTGTCGACGCTCATTTGCCAGTCGCGGTATTGTCGGGGCGCATATGTCTATTGTGCTTTTGTCGGTGAACCCGCACACACACCCACACACACACACACACACACAATTAGGCTGTTGATTAAGTACCTGGAGCACTAGTACCTCCCAGGGCTGTCTTAACGAATGGGCATGCTAGGCAGTTGCCCAGGGGCCCCACAAGCATAGGGGCCCCATGCTAATCTATGTATGTTGTGACTTGCTGAGTGGCTGTGTAGGTAGGGGCGCCAGTGCACTGCTTTGCCCTGAGGACCTATAATGCTGTTAAGAATGCCCTGGTACCTCCTGCTGTCTGCCCAGGCAGATTAACAAACATTTTACATTTCGTCAGTATGTGTTTGTGTACTGCTGACCAGGTATGAAATACAAAGATGGTGTGCCCTTGTTGCTTTATCTTTTTTTGTGGTCCATTTCAGCCATTTTGTGATTGAATTATTGAACAACTAGATATTTTGAGGAAGTTTTTCACGTTTGTTCTGTGATGATCCATTCCTCCATGGCTGCTTTAATAGAATAGAAATTTTAGATGCTGGGCTGGTGACACTTAATTAAAATAGACCTTGGGTTCACTCTCTGGAGAAATGTTACAGTACATTCCATTAGGGCTCAACACTCGATTCGTAGACCACCCTAAAGGGCATCTCTCTTTTCCAGAGATTAAAGAAAGAGGCAGTGCTCCAGGTCTTTTGAATCAGTTCTCTTCATGACTGAAAGAACATTTCAGCTCTGAATATCATAGTCATTGTGTTTGCTATTTTTATATCAAATTTTGGAAATAATGGAGGGTAGTAGCACAAGGCAGCATTACTGAACCACCTATCACATTTTGATGTACTGTTTTATTAAATACTTTAATAGCTTTGATAAAACATTTTCAAGGCCTGTTATCTATCCAATTTTCAAACCTGGTAAATCCTATATTAGGATTGTCATGTACCACAATGTATGCTGGAAGCAGCATCTTGCTTTAAATATGGAATTTAAGGTTAATTGTGGATACTCAGTGCACAGGATAACTGGTTTAACACTGTTTGCTGCTTTCATCTAGAGAAGACTTGTACATACAGTGAGTACACTAGTGGAAGGACAGGTGACCCAAAGGGAGATCTAGCTAATCTAACTGATTCATTGTTCAGCTGATAATAAAGGGAAATAGATACATGGGCTTTCCAACCAGGAGGGGGCAGGAACCCTTACCCAGCCGAAAGGTCCATATAATAGAAGGACCAGGGGAGACAACAGTCTTTGGTTCCTTTACCCTCAATCCGCTAGATGACAGCATCCCTGGGTTAGGATCCCCACACAGACACCCACAGAGCATGCTGGGAGCTGTTGTCCCATGGGCTCCGCGGGGGCTAACATGGGGAGCTGCTGGGATTAGTAATCCCTACTGTCAGAGACTTGTGCTTGACCCAGATGTGCTTCCTGCAGGCTATGCCCTGGCATTTGAAGTACTCCCAGGTCAAAGATAAAAGAACCTGCTCAACCTCATCCAAGAGAGGAATTGGATGGAGAAGGAGGAAAAATCATTGCGTGGTGTGCTATGCTATGCTATACAGAAGGTTCCAGAAGAGCTGTTATGGTACTGAAAAAAATACAATCATTGCACTTGAACCCATGATTCAGTCTCTGTTAGTTGTGTCCAGAGTTTGGGGCTTAGTGACTCTCGCTATCTTTCACAATAAATACAGGCTATATGTTATTTTACATATTTTATGAATAGAGAGAGGAGAGGTTAAGAGCACACGCTGATTTACACAGTGCATTGCTGCACACACCACATGACAAACCAACTTAGGATCCCAGATTAGGACCCGAGTGCCGCCATGCAACGAGTGATACCTCAGCACCACACTAGCTCAGATAGAATGGAGCAGTGCAAGGTTTTTTACGGTGGCTGGAGTGTCAGTCCTGCCACCAACCCCAAGGTTTTTCCCCTGCAGGTTGGAGGGCCTACACGAATAGGTTCAACCAAAAAATCTGGGTATCTACAAGAAACTGCCATGTTCAGATTTGACCTGAACACAACTAGAAGTGACACAGTGACAAAGAGACACACACTCAAGGAAGGAAGTGTGGTGTGGTGGTTAAAGCTTTGGACTGCAAATGCTGAGGTTGTTGGTTCAAATCCTGCTACCGACACTGTGTGACCCTGAACAAGTCACTTGACCTGTGTCACACACGTGTGCATGGGAGGCAGCTAAAGGGCTTGAGTGATGGCAGTTCGGGAGCTGGCAGAGTGCACTGACTCTTTCCTGTAGACCATTCCTGTGAGATTCCATCTAGCTCTCTTGACGTCACTTCTGGGACCAAGCCAATGGAAGGAGACCTTACTGGCTATGGCTGCTGTGATGTCATGTCTGGGCTCGAACCAATGACTAAAGAACATGAGCCTGATCCTTATGACCTGTCTTCCCCTTTAAAAGCCTGTCCCTTTTCCCTAAATCCTCAGTCTTGTTTTGGACTTGTTTGTATGCACTTCAGTGCTGTGTATTTTCATAAAAGAACGACTTTGCAGCCAGGATACCAGATTATACGGGTGGCTGTCCCAAATCTTTATCTGAGTATGTCTCATTATTGTGACACCTGCCTGTGTTCCAACTGGAAAACCAAAAATGAAATGTAACCAATTGTATCATAAATGTTGTAAGTCGTGTTGGATAAAAGTGTCAGCCAAAGAAGTGGATTTAATGCTCTTTTGTTCTCTGATGACTGCGGTGGGCTGGTGCCCTGCCTGGGGTTTGTTTCCTGCCTTGTGCCCTGTGTTGGCTGGGATTGGCTCCAGCAGTGACCCTGTAGTTAGGATATAGCGGGTTGGATAATGGATGGATGGATGGATATTCTCTGATGAATCAGGACACTTGAGATCATTGAGAAATACTCATGTTACTCTGTGGCACCAAACTTTCTACATCTCTGTCCCTTACCAATGTTAATGTTTAAATGACGCCTAAAATTACAACTTTTTTATAATACATTTTTAATCACATAAACTCGTGTTTTTATTATTGTTTTTTCTGCTCTGAGAGGAAACAATTAATTTAAAAAAGTTTCTTAATGACCCAGGAAATGAAAATGGCAAAACTCATTGTTTAACAACTAGCAGGGGCCAAAACCAACATCAAAGCAAAACAGAAAGTGAACAAGCCCAATTTATTAAGCAGAGAAGATGTCAAAGCACATCCCAGTTACCTCTTAGTCCTAAGCTTATTTGAATCACTCTTCTAGCATGGCAACAAGTCAAGTCAAGTTGGGGAGCATGCACTGGTACAGTGTGTTGTTGCACCCAGTACATGGCAAAACAACTCGGGATCCCGGTTTGCAACCCCCCCAGGCAGTTCAGCCCCACCCTCCGGAAATGACCATCTATCTGCTGTAGCCAGGTGTTACAAGGATGACTCCTTGGTCTGGTCCAGCTACTTGGGTCCCCAACAATTAGGATCTTACAAGGTGGATCACCCTCGGGGAAACACGCCACATGGCTGCAGTGCCATAACTGACACTCCCTCACAATGCAGGTAATGTGCCTGATTCGGGACTCCATGAGTAACCGCTCATTCGACACAAAGTCAAACTAACGGTACCCAAGGATTTTCCGGAGAAACACAGTACCAAAGGAGTCCAGTCTTCGTCTCAAGTCACTGGATAGCGTACATATCTATTAACCACATAGCAAGATAGGAAGAACCAGGAATCTAAAGACTAGGACCTTTATCCTTTTGTATAGATATGGGGAGCGCCACACACCCCTTTCCAATGACCTCATGACCCCCCCATGCTCTCCCAATCCGTCTACTGACTTCATTGGAAGAGTCACCAGAGACATGAATGTCACTGCCAAGGTAAGGAAACCTCTCAACAAGGTCAACACTCTCTCTGCAAACAGACACACTGCTGATGGGTGTGCCCAAGAGGTCATTAAAGGCCTGGATGTTGATTTTTATCCAGGTCACTTGCAAGCCCAGACACTCAGACTCCTCACTCAGTCTCTTGAGTGTCCTTATCAGAGCCTCCATTGACTCCGCGAAGATCACAACATTGTCAGCAAAGTCAAGATCTGAGAATCTTTCTTAACCAACAGATGCCCCACAGCCGCTAGACCCCACGACCTTGCCCAACACCCAGTCCATACAAGCATTGAACAGAGTAGGAGTAAGAACACACCCCTGACGAACCCCAGAATCAACTGGGAAAAACGCAGAGGTCCTACCTCCACTCTGCACAGCACTCACAGTACCAGTGTACAGGTCAGCCATGATATCTAGCAACCTCGAGGGGATCCCGCGGACCCTCAAGATGTTCCACAGGGCAGCTCGATCAACTGAGTTGAATGCTTGGCGAAAATCAACAAAGGCTGCAAAGAAACTCTGTCGATATTTGTGTTTGCACTCCATGAGAACCCTCAGTGCCAGGATGCGGTTGATGGCAAACTTCTTAGACAGGGTGGTTCACAGCTAATTGGAGGTTCAGCCTCAAGAACTGTGGACCCAGAGATATCCAACGTCCTAGCCGTAGGATCAGCTTTGAACAACTGCTCAAAGCAGCCAGCCCAGCGGGTTACAACTGCAATGTCATTTGTATGGACCATTCCATCAGCTGCCCTGACTGCGACTTTCCGAGGAACAGATTCAGATGTGCGTAATGCTTCGATTCCTCTGTAAGCAGGACATGGGTCACTAGACCACACATGGTATGTCACTTGCTCACAGATTCCTCTAACAAACACCACTTTATCTGCTCTCAGAGCCCTCGCAGCCATCCTTCTCAGTTCCCGGTACAGACCAGAGTTGCCATTGAGCCGTGCGCTGTGACTCCTCTCGATGATATCCAGGGTGCCCTGCGAGATGAAACACCTCTTTCTGGGAACACCGGTAACACCAACACAGCCTTCAGCAACCTTCTGGGTCTTGTCATGGAAGGTCTCCCACATCACATCAGGATCAGGAGTTGTACCCAAATCTGAAAGTTCCTTACACAAACTGCGTGCAAACTCATTAGAAACAGCCTGGTCTTGGAGTCTGGCCAAGTCCAGGCTCATTTTCCTATTAGGTGGTAACCTACTGGACCTAAGCTGGATCCCAAGAGTAGCAACAACAAGTATGTGGTCAGAATTCACAAACTGGGCACTTCTGTAGACCCTGCAGTTTTGCAAGAGCCTCCAGTGTCTGCCCATGAGGATGTGATTGATCTCCTTCACTGCACCACCAGTATTGGAGTACCAAGTCCAACGATACGGTTCTGGGTGCTGGAACCAGAATCCAGCGATTCGCAGCCCCTGACCTTTTGCAAAGTCAAGGAACATGGAGCCACTTTCACCATGGTCACCAGACCCATGGGGACTGAGACAATACTCATAGCCAGCCCTGTCAGTGCCAGTGGTTGCATTGAAGTCACCCATGATCAGAGGAGTGTCACCTCGTGGGCACCCATCAACCAGCGAGCGAAGCTGCAAATAAAATATCTCCCTCACCGAGACATCACTCACCGTGGTCGGAACATACACTAAGACAACAGACAAGGCACCCAGAGAGTGCTGTAATCTGAGTCCCATAATACGCTCATTGAAAGGAGTGACATTGGATACCATCGGAAGAAGCCAATCTGCTACAGCAATAGCTACTCCCCGAGTATGACAGCCATTAGACTGACCAGACAAATAAAACGTTTATCCACCTACAGAGATCTGGCCAGTCCCCTGTCTGTGCACCTCAGAGAATGCATGGCATGGCAACAGATTTGTTTTAATAATCCAGTATAAAGAAGACGAGCTAAAGCGTGATGCCAGCATAAATACTGTGACACTGATGATGGCACACAATGTAATTTCTGTGGCCATGCCCCTTAGCAATAAACACTCAAAATAGTGGCACCCATTAAAAAAAACAAAAAACTTGGTAACAGAATAATTCAGTGCTTATAAAATAAAATAGCATTCTAAAAATAATATAAAGGTAGAAAATAATGGAAGAAAACCTTAATTCTACATAATTCAAAAACCCCAAAAAAAAAGTTGAAAAGAAAAATGTATTATTACCAGAAAAAATACATATAATGCCAACATTAATAACGGTTGAATTTCCCCAATATGGGAAGACTGAAAAAACCCTTGGCCACGGTAGCAAAATATCAAGTCAAATGATCATTAAAAAATTGTACAAATCCTAATTTTCAAAACCATGGATCAGGATCTAAAAATCCAAAACATGAAATTGCCAACAGGCAGCAAATCTTATGAAAAGAATAAATCAAAAAAGGACTCAAAGGACACAGGTTCCCAGGGATATCCAATGGCACAGTGAAGAGGCTGAGGCAACACGCATCTTTAAACAGCCCTAAGACTCAGCAACTGCAGTCCTAATAGCTACAGCACCTGAGGGTGTTAACTTAATTACAAATATTTACCAGATAAAAAGACCATGAAGGGTAAAGAACCAAAGATAAACTCAAAATACAAAACAAAACTTGCACAAGCAATTGGGGGAAATAAATAAAAAAGCAACAAAAGGGATGAGGCCCTGCAGCCATGCTAGCAGTACACTGGTGCTGTCTCAGTTTTACTGTCAGTCCTCTCCAATGTATATTCATGCTTTTTTTAAACCTCTACTGATACTCCACTGTGTTTATGGCTTAAATGAATTATCTCGCATTATACTTGGGTATGTAACATTCCCCAACCCGTGGAAACCAAAAACAGTCCATATTCAAATGTACTAGGTGGCTTCACCCCCTGCTTGCTTTGCTCACCCCCCCCGCCAGCGCTATGTTCCATTGTGAACAGGGGGGGCAGAACAAACCCCAAGGAGATGTGGTCACTACTCTGAAACCCCTCTTAAACGGTGATAAAATTGGAAACAAATAACATTTTTTTTTTACCTCCTCTTTGCTCGATCAGCTGCTGGATTGCTGCTGCCGCCGTGCCGTATGATCTGCAGTTTGTCTCTCTTCTCCCCCAGAAATCCACAAACACTATTCTATCTGTTTTCGCTGTTCCGTTATTATCCGAGTAATATTTTTCGTTTATTTGTGCTAGTGCAAACCTAACTCTCCTATTTTTGAGACTTTTACTACTTCCATTATTTCTAACCTGCTCTGCATGTGTATCACGGGACTTGCTTCCAAAGGCTGTAAGTATGACATGACTTGACTGTCTCGCAGGATGTGAAAATGCCTCTGCCTCTCTTCAAAAGATCACATCTCG
>NW_024382643.1:0-12349 GCF_016835505.1 Polypterus senegalus
GTGGACGATTGATTTATATGGGTTTTTAATCAGGGGGAAAATGTATAAAACAAGAATTTTTTTATTTTTCAAAGTTTTCCTAAAGGTACAGAACAATGTTCAGTTGTGGACTTAGCACTGAAACTTGCTTCTTTTTCTTGGACATTCTCACCACTAAAAAAAAATCACAACTGCAGTAGGACGACGAAGTGACTGAGTTGAGTATGTCTGACCATGTGCACATAAAGGAGCCAACCTTGCCTGACAGTTTTGGTTGCAGCCACCCCCTTAGGATGCCATTGTGTTGCTTGGGAAATATTGCAAAATAACATCTTGTCAAAGTAGCTTTTTCCAATTCAGGAATGTAGGAAACGGGAACTGTCCTGCACCATCAGTCACAAGGCAGAAACCAAATCTGGATGGGGTGTCAATCATCTAATAAGTTGGGAAAGTAATATTAAAATTTCTATGCAATTTTAGGATGTATGCCATATTACCATAATCTGATCCAAATCTGTCAAAAAATCATAATCAAGATATGATTAGATTGTAAAATGAGTAAAAATAAAACCTTTATAAGAATTCCAGCCTCACTTTTTAGAAAACATTTATTTTAATGAATCAGGGATGTAAAAGTGTATATTAAACATCAGTGTTGTTTTGAACAATACAGAGTCACAACTTGTAAAGCCCCAAATGAAAGGCCGCCTATTGCCCGCCTACTTTTGCAGGGGGTTTTGATTTCGAATGGTTATTGTGCCTTGCATCATAACTTGGTAATTTCTAATAAATTGAAAATGCAACACCTCGTTTTGGACACTGTATGACCCCGACAAGCCATGAGGGGGCCCAAAGCTCAAACATAAGTGTGCAGCAGAGATAGTTTTGTTTGTTTACTAATTTATTTTCTTCCATTGTAAGTGACAGAGGAAAAAAAACACACAAAAAAACCTAGATACACTAAATTATGACATGAAGCCACTTGTATGTTCAGCATATCGCTTGAGTGGGAAAACACATTGTTGAGGTTTTGAGTTGATGGTAGCAAGATTTTTCCCATGACCCAACCCAAAGTCGCAGGCTGGTTACCCCTGTGTTTGCCTACATTTTCCTCCAGGTACCCACTTTTAACCAATATTCTAAAGATACCAAAGAATTTGAGGATTGCAGACTTTACAGTCCTGAGATGGAATGACATCCCATATATGATTGGGGTCTCCATTGTTCTCAGTCTCTGCAATTATATAGTGAGTGTTGGGGCAGTAAAGAAGGTATTTTATGTTGGGATCTCGAAAACATACAATGGTCTACGGTGAAATAATGTAGAAGGTGATTTTAGTTTCATTTGGACAATATCCAGATTTATTATGGAAAACTTTTCCATAATCTCCATCCTGGTGTTTTGAAATGATCACTTGTATTTAATTCAGAGTTATCGTTTTCTGTCAACAGGAATAGAAACATTGCCGCAAACGCCATATTAATCAACCATCACTGCATGTCGGCACAGTTTCCAGCAGTGATCTTAAAACAAAGTAGTGTAATTCTAACAGTGTACCTAAAGTTGTATTAATTCTTTCTTATGTCCAATCTGAAGAGCAGTTTAGTTGGATAATGCATCAGGCCAGTTCAGATATCATCTGGAGATGGCGTCGCTCATGTATGCAATAGTTCGGTTTGTCGGCCACACTGCCTCAATATCTTCATCCAACAGTACACTTTAGGTGAGGTATGTAGAAGGAATAAATATAAATGTGTGGCAGGACCTGCCCGATGCTGTTTAGTCACTATGGGTACAAATCCATGTTTCTAGCACCTTATTGATTCGACATCAGCTCAGGCTGTGCCTTATTCATATAATCCATTTTAGTTTTACTGTCATTGAGAATTCATGCTTTATCTTGGCAAACCAAGGTAAATTTGAACTCTGAAGGCGCATTAGTCCACTTAGTGTTTAAATTAGCTCTTGCAGTAGCCTCCTCCAGACTTTGTGAGTAGAGGGACCAAGACATCCCAGTCTCACTGACTAGAGAGACATGGCACCTCCCCATCTGTTACCAAGTCCTCATTCCAGTCTTAGGTGCCGGTGGTGCTGGATATCTGTCCAGTTCCATAATTGATTTTTCAAATTTTTGCATTGGTCTTTTGAAAAATTGAGAATGCAATTCTTCGCAATAAAAGTTCAACCTTTGTTACACTGTGAGCCTTTTCAGCTAAAATGATTGCTTGAACATTTATCTATACTTTTGAAAATCGTCACGTCATATTACGTGTGAAGCCAAATGATGTTTTCCAGTAATAGTTTCCAAACCTATCTTTGTTTAATACTTGGAGCTTCTCATCCAGAATTTCGCTGAGCTTGACATTGTTGGAGAAAAGGTAGAAATGGGTATTTTCTAATGTTATGTCTATTTGGAAAAATAGCAAAAGCGTTAGATGGTGATGTATAATGAAGCCTTTATATAAAATAAATTTTCAGAACTTTTGAACAATTAAATGGTGTTCTGTCCTGCAGACTGTGGTTGGGTCTACCAGTAAATCGGAATAATCATTAAAAACATGATATGCAAGTAGTTTGGCTTGACTTCCAGAGATGAGTCACAGTAACTTTACTTTATTCACATCATAGAATACCTGAAGCTGCAACACTGCATTCTTATAAACCGCGCTCATTAACTACTTGAGGTGATCTTGCACGTAATGCTGTAAGGCTATGAAATTAAATTCAGCATTTTAAATAGTAGGTTATTTTGGTGTTCAAGTTGTTATTATTTATTATCGTTTCTGTTGGTTCATGCTGTTGTTTATATTGTTGTGCATTTTTGAAGATCTGGCTTGCTGTGTGTCTATTGTTGGTGGCTAGTTACTGTCATGAGTCTTCAGGAGACACACAAGTAAAAGTATCTATAGTATAGTTTAGTACCACAGTAAACATGGACCTGATTTTAAAATTTCAGCAAATCATTCCTTGTCTCAGTTTGGCTTACTTTTTTTCAGCAGCGCGTTTAACAAAGTGTTTTTGTGTTTTATTCACTGGAATGAATTAATTATAAGATTTAACTTTTCCTTTTCTTCACAGTATCTGTTATTAAAACAGCCAGTTGATGCGGAAGGATGTGAATTAGAACAGTCTCTCTCCTCAGCATCACTAAAGATCATTCAGCACCAAAAATCAGTGTCTTTCTAGACAGCTATTATTTTCCCTAATCTGTGTTGTAAAACATTTTAACAGCAATTATAGAGGAATTCAGGAAACCACCCCACAGAAAATCTTGGAGAATTGGAGGAGTAAGGCAGTAAGAAGACACGTTAGAGATTTGGCTTCAGAAGTGGTCCCAGGTGGTGGTGTTTCTAGCCACCCCACCTCTGCTATTTTAGCAGTAATGAGTTTAGTCTTGATCTTTTAGGTATTACCACCCCAGTTCTTCAATTTTGTAAAATGCACATACCAGTATGGAATTGCTATCTATATTACGCTGGCTCAAGTGTGTGTCTGTCATCCATCCATCCATCTCTTCTCCGCAGATATAAGAGGTCAGGCCCGCAGGCAGCAACTTGGAGCAAGACTCTCCTTCCCGCCACTTCTTCTAGCCTGGAATGCTCCCAGGCCAGCTATATAATCCTCCAGCGTGTCCTGGCCTTTCCCTAGAGCCGCCTTGCTGGACGATTCGAACACTCACCAGGGTGGCGCTCCAGAGACATCCTGATCAGATGCCCGAAAGCCACCTCATCTGACTCCTCTCGGAAGTGGAGGAGCAGCGATTCATTTGATCCACGATCCTGATGATTGAGCTGCCCACCCTATCACGGATGCAGAAGCCTGACAATCTTCCGGTGGAAACTCATTTCAGCCTCATGTGTATTCACAATCTCATTCTTTGGCTACCACCCACAGCTCAAGTACTATAGGTGAGGTAGGAACGAACGACTGGCAAATTGAGAGCCCTTGCCTCACGGCTCAGCTCCTTTTCACGACAGACCGATGCAGAGCCCCGATCTTGTGGACGCCGCACCGATCCACCTACAATCTCCATTCTTTCGGTATCAAGACCCGAGATACTTGAACTTTCACTTGGGGTGGTGATCTTGCTCCCAACCCTGAGAGGACATCAATTTTTCCAAGCAGGGCCATGGTGTCGATTTCATATGCTGATTCTGATCCATTCTACAGGCTCAAGCCATATTCCAGAGGAGGAGCTAATGATCCCGGCCGATTTTAAAACAAACCAGACAAGACATCTGCAAAAGTAGAAAATTCAATTCCTGAGTTCCTACCCAGACCTGACCCTCAAATAATTCTGGCTGCGCTTAGAAATTCTGTCCATAAAAGTTATGAACAGAATCGTGACAAAGGAAGCCCTGTGGAGTCCGACTCTCACCGGGAAAGTCGAACCTGCTTCCAGTGTGTGTTTGTTAGTTTTCTTCATACCTCTTTGCTCCAGATCCTGTACTACCACAAGTGAAAAATTGTCTCTACCTTCTCATAAGAGGAAGTGGGGCAAAAAAGCCACAAATTGCTTTAAGGTGAAGGATTGGGAGGCACTATGTTAGACTTACCATAGCATATTGATAACCAAAAGACAGCCTCAGCTGACCACAGAGCTGGAGCCACGGTTGATGATGTTTATCGCTAATTGTTTGGACATTTTGTCGTTGTAAATAAAAATCATCCACTGCTTCAAAAGCTATAAATTTCTTAAGCATACTTTTTTTTTTCTTGTTTAATCTGGGAATTAAAACATTGATGCCAGGCACTGGCATTTTGCAGCAGTTTATGCATGACGGCGTGGTTAAGGTTGGCATGATTGTGCTGTAGTTGAGGCAGCTCAATCAGTGCTGCACTTAAAAGTGAATGGAAGAGCACAGGATAATTGTAGCAGCACACTACTGTGGTGCTCACAGACAAATGTGGTTTAGGGCCTAAAAATGCCACTACCACCTCGGCTGTCACCCTTTTGAACGCTTTTACCCAGCCCATACATTGCTCAATTGTTCGCCCAGTGGCAAATTAATTATCCAACCCGCCTCTGTATTTCTTAAGGATGACAGAGTATCATCTGAGGGGCTTGAAGTGGGACCTACCAACAGCGCACAAAGCTTCAAGTGGACCTCTTTCAAAATCATAGGCACTAGCAGTATACGCCCAACATCCAGGAAGCTTCCAGCCCATCATGTAAAAAACAATAAGAGCGATGAACAAAACGTACAAACGGAGTACTGACAATAATTTGGTTCTACTTCAAGCATTACTTTGGCTACAAATACTATAGTGAACAGCCGTGGCACATCTATAAATCCAAATATCTGGGCATGCCAGCCTAGTGAGCAAGATCATCTTGCAATTGAAACTATGGCCAGCTACAAGGCCCTCCTCTAAGCCGTCAATGATGTATATCTTGGCCTGTACATGCAAAAAAAGATGAGAGGGTAAAATGGAAGAAGGAAATAGCTGCCAGGCTGTAGTGGAGGTCAACAAGTAACGAATCGGGACTGAAATGAGCAAAAGTGCTCTGAGTCACCAATAGTTGATATGCTGGAGCCATTGTTGATCAGAGCAGCAGAGGCATTCTCATACAAAATGAGAGGTGACAGCCAGTGATGCAAAATATACCCTTATTTCCTTTCACAACATCACTTAAAATGTTGTTTTTTAATTTTGTTAAACCTTAAAGAAGAATAAACCTTTCTTTTTTTTTTATTATTTCCACAGTTCAGGTGTCTCCAGCCAACGAAACTAAAACCCACACTATGTATGATAAAGTTAAGGGGTCACCATGCACCTGGTCTGACCAGGTGGGTTTGGTCATGGTGTGGCAAGCACCACTGTTAACTTGCCCTCAACACCCTCTCAATCCGCTATTACACCGTACTGCAATAATATGAACAATAACTAGAAAATTACAACTTTTTCATGCTATATCAAAGCAGGAACTCCATTTTTTTAAAAAAGCACTGACATCGCCAATTTATGTGTTTTTAAGTACATGTTTGCTTGCACACATGACAAGAAAGGTGCGCTTATAGCTAAGTCACAGACATGGAAGTACGGATTTATTTCACCTTTTTTCAAAAAAATGCATTAAGGACTTTTTTTTCCCAGAAGATGGTAGAAAACAACAAATAATTTAGTTATTAATATAGTAAATTAGAAATATTATAGTGAAGAGCTTAACATTGCAGAGTTTGTTTTATTTCTAAGTTCTCCAAAATCTGAACTAGACTTGATTGAACAGCATGTAGGAGTTGTCTTTAAAGTGTCCTTGAGGGCTAGGAATCGCCTGAAGCAATCTATACTGGACCCATTATTCTGGCTGCAAAAAGGTGACTCTGAGCCAGCGCCAGCTATGCACCAACCACTGCCACCACCGTGCCTCCATGATATCAAAGAAGAAAAAAGCTACCTGTCAAGAGCATTCACAACAGATTCCTGGTTGCAAAACAAAGCTGAAAATGTCAATTCAGTAGCTAAAAGTCAGAAAAATATAGGTTTTTAAAGGCAGAAAATTCCAAGTGGTGTGTCATGATTAAAGCTGCTAGCTTGTTCTATTTTTTAAAGTCGTTGAAGGCCTTCAAACTGTCTGTGCTGGGATGCTTTGCACTTTTCTTCTAAGTGAAAAATGTCTTGTAAACAGTAAAATGAATCATTTATTGTTGTTATTATTTCATGAAGTCTTCCTCTGTTGGGGATGGAGGTTAGCGATTTCAAAGGTTGCTTTTATCTGCACGTGGCCTATTATTATGCAGGCATGAACTCAAAGATCGATCGACGGTACATTTGGTGACAACAAGAAAGATGACCTCCGCCCCACAGACCGGTAATGCAATGATACGATTATATACCCAGGGGGCGGTCCCATCACTGTTGGCGATTTCGAGTGACGACTGGCCTTCAAAGCATTGTGTGTCTCCTTAGCATTAGAAAAGCATCAGAATAATAACAATAATAAAATTAAGTAAACTAGATGTCGGTACACCAATCCCCCACCAGCCAGTGTAGATGCTTTCTGTGGTACATAGTAAAGCGGGTAATTAATAAACCACAAGACTCGCGGTTCTCAAAGGTAATGTATCAGATGAAATAATGTTTGAAATGATAAACTTTTAAGAATTTATGAACTCAGACTTTGAATGTCTCTTTTCACATCGCAAGACTGTAAGAATGACCAAACACCGTTTCAATCTGTTTGTAAGGAAAGAGATTGAAATGAATTTGGGAGGCTCCATATTATTTGGCTTTTAGGACACCATGTTTGGTGTAATGCGCCAGGTACAAGGCATTCATATAGATGGCATTGGATGATTCTGATGATTAAGGCAATGCAGTTTTTGAGTTTATTGATGAAAAATTCAGCCTGCCTGAGGAGCACCATTGAATAATTAAAAGAATGCATCAATGGCTAACGGTGCCTCCCAACTGTCCACAACACATTAATCTCCAGCAGGTTGACCCATAAGCCTTCAGATTGAGTTATTTCACCGTCAGGCTTTATGGGAACCAGGTCCTTAGATTTTAGCCCCAGGATGACAAACACAGCCTCTCCTGACCACAACCTCAGATTCTGGGAAGAAGTTTCAAGTCCTCCCACTTGTGCTTTCTGAAATTAAGACTAAATGACTTGCCATGGCGGCTGTGAGCAGCCCTGCTGCCCAAATGACCTCACCAGCCTGGGTGTGTGATATTTCGTAGGCTCTTCTCCCATGTCTGTTCTCTGTGCCCAAATGTTTAAACTTTCCTTTTCACATCCTAAAGACGGGCAATCTTAACTTACTCCAGACCCCATAATATTTGTATGTGGAAAGAGGTTCTCACAGTAGACCCTCTCACTGGGAGCCGCCCAGTGTTGTGTGCAAATTGTTCGGCCTCTGGGCCTGGGTAACCCGCTTGAATTAAATAGTTCAGTAAATGAGTTTTTGTTTTGTTCAATTCTTTTTCTACCTGGTCCACTAACTTCGGCATGACAAGTTATTAGTGCTTTTTCTTCCAAAGGCTTGGTATTGCAGTATGTTGCATTAATTAGTTATTTCTGGTCTCCTGCCCCAGCACCCAGGCCAGTTTTGTTGTATGTGGCTGCAGTCTCTTTACAGCTGAGGAGAAGGGTCCTTCATTTTACACTTCACAGAACAATCAATTTAGAAACAATTTTCTAAGCCCTCCTTCTCAAACCACTAAATGTCAGTATTTTCATTTTTATTTCTATCAGATTAGTTTAAATGGTTCCTTGAGAATTTAGAGCCTTTCTCCTAGCTGTATTGGAGGAAACCTACTTAGTCACCTCTGTTTGGTTCTCTAAACAACCATCAACCTGATATTCCAAGCTTTAAAGAGTTAACACCACCTGTTTGTACCTAGAGGCCATGGCAGTGTACTTGGATGTCCATTTTCATTGGTATGGGTGAGTTTGTTCCCAGTAGGAACCTCTCGGCCCCAACTTCCAGTGACATCTCTCTATGTCTCTCCTTGATGAGTTTACCTTTCATAACTCGGTGAGTAATTACAGCAGTGTCTGCTGCACTTTGAGAGTACCCGCCTTGCTGCTTCCAACTGCCTTCATGCTATAATTATGGTGTCAAGCTGCTGAGAGACGCAGAATTATATAGTCACCACTATCAGCCAGACTGTGTGATGAGGTGTCAGGACAAGGAGACTTTACAGGGCTGGGCAACTGGATACCTTTCAACAGAGTCACTTTCTTCTCGAGCAGAGAACAGCTCAGGGATCAAGTGCTCACTCCTTTACTTAAGGATTATTTTCAAGGCGCATTTCCAGGCCAGGCAGTAACTCGGTGGTGGTGCAGCGGGCTGACAAAGGAGCCCTGTGTTTGTAATTAGAATGAAAACCTTATTAAGCAGGGGCAGATTAGTGGCAATTAACCAGCACGCCAGGAGCCAGCAGGAGGGAGGCCTCTTCATGCTGTCAGGCCAAGTGAAGTGGACGGTGGTGTCCTTCAACAAGCAAATTATACTGCAGCATAAATTACAGCGTGGTGAAGCCGTTACAGATTCATAGTGGCAGAACATAAGGACAAAGCAGTGCTGGTTTGGCGGGCATCTGCTCCTTGAACTTGAGACTTCTGAATAGAATTCAGGAAAGGATGAGTGTCTCTTGAATAGATGTGCTGCCACTCCACCACAGTGTTTTCTGTTTTTCCATGTTCTCCATTTGTTTGTTTGTGTGTGTGAGAGGAGTGGAAGGTCCATTTTGTGACATTCACTTAGCATTACTTCATTTTCTAAGCTCACTTGATCCAGTGTCGAATATCCTGGGCAGCACTGGATTCAAGATAGAAACCAAAACTGCAGAATTGACATTGGTTATTTATCATTCATTTTGTGGATGTCTTCCCTCAAATGAACCTTGAACCCCTCTGTGTAGTCACAACAGAGTTGTGGTGGGAACTGAATACCATTCTTCCCAACACAGAGACCGTCCGTGCTTCGGGCGACTGCCTGGAATTGGTGGTTGCAGGACAAAGGGTGAAAATTAATATTGGCCAACAGAGGATCCCCTCAGATGTTTTGCAGCCTGAACCCAATTTTGTGAATGCATTTTAAGTTCAAATACACCAGTTTTATTCTAAGCGTTCTGGAGTCAACAGCTCAAACTGTCCACCCTTTGATGAGACGTTTTCCAGTGAGCACAGGCTGTCATTTTGTGTACTACTACTCATGTATTATGCACACATAGAGTCTTCCTTTTCTACCTTACTCTTATTCAGCTTTATTGACTCCTGTTTTTTTTTTTTTTTTTTTCATTTTCATACCTCTTTGTGTTTCAGTAGTTTTATATATTTGGTTTTATATATCTCTGAAGCTCCAAGTCAACAAGGAAAACAGGCTGGGAGGTATTACCCTGAGTGGCCAATATGCATTTTACCCGAGTTGGTGACAGCACCACATTTGGGTAGTGTAATTAAGCGTAGGTAGTCAGGTGTCAATGGTTTGTATGACGTGGCAATTCAGGGGGGAAAATGGGGGTGCATTGAAGATTTTTGGCTGGCATAGGGAAGCAACAATGGGGTATTTTTCTGAAAACAAGGTAACTACTGTACAGAGAATGAAAAATCATCCTAAATATTTAACAAATTTTTCCCCTCAAAATTTGGGCAGGCCAGTGGGGGTATGACATGACAAAAAGGACCATAGTCAAACTAACGAATTATAACCATGGTTTTAAAGGGGGAGCAGAAGTCACAAATATGTTTTTATCATAATTTAACTGTTTTAGAAAAATGATTTTGGGCCTGTCCCCCAAAAAAACCAGAAGATGGGAAAAGAAATTTATGAATATACTTTTTTTTTAAGGGGGGACCAGGATAAGGGCTGAAACACTTGGAGTCCATGGATTTTATTTGGGCCCGGGGCCCGCATTGCAGGTTGATGGTTGGGGGAGCTGTTGGGCCATCCCAGCCGGGACCCAAAAATTTTAATGTCACAAAATTTTTATGTTTTTATTAAAACCCCGTTTTCCCTTAACCCTTTAATTGCCTTTTAAATCGTGAAGCAAAACATCTAGTAAAGCAAAACATGAATTTTGAAAAAAGACAAGTGATTCGGCCCAAAACTGTAAGGAAACACTTTTTTGGATTTAGGTACATGACACAACAAATTTTTAAAAAACAGTCAACCATTTTTTATCGTGGTTAATCCGTTCAGACTCTGCGCGATAAATGAATTTCGCTAAGTAGGATTCTTTATTTATAATCGAATATTTTACACTTAGAGTATAGAAACCTGTTTACCTTCTAAATACATTTTCTAACATTATTATGCCCTCTAGACATGAAATAACACCCTTTAGTCAAATGTTAAACTATCTCCATGACCAGACAAGAGATGACAGTTCCGTCTCACAATTAAAGAATACAAACATATCTTCCTCTTCAAAGAGTGCGCTCAGGAGCAGAGAATAGTCGGAGAGGGAGAAGCGAGAAAAGCAAACAATCAAAATCAATAGGGCTGTTTGGGCTTTTAAGATGGCGTGCGGACAAAGCAGCACAAGAAAGGCAGCAATGTGAAGGTAGTCTTTCAGCATTTTTTTAGAAGGCGTCCATATCCTCTAGGCAAACAGCTCTGTTAGCAACGCCCTCTGCTCACACCCCTCCGTCAGAGCAGAGAATGCCAGTGAATGAGAGAGACAGAGCAAGCAAACAATCAAAAATCAATACGTGATGTTTAGGCTTTCAAGTATAGCAAAGCACTTTACAGGAAGCTATCATATATCATTGAGGAGTTTTATTTAATATGTAATCGGTCTGATTGAGAGCCTAAGCCATCTTGCAATAATGTCCCTATGTGAAATTGACTGGGCAAAGCAACTGAGAAGCATGTACCATAAATTAAAAGACCATTTGAGAAATCCTGACCAGCAAAAATCAGTGATATATTTTAGATATGCTTAAATTTAAAATCCGCGATAGAGTGAAGCCGCGAAGTCGAAGTGCAATATAGCGAGGATCCTGCACCTGTGCAAATGTAATGTGGTGAATACAGCTGTATCATGAGCACTACCAGGTGAACCCAACACAAATGTTTCTGATCATTAATCCGTTGTCAATGACTGGCTGCAGAACAATAGATGTCCAACCTTTCCTGTTTTTTAAAAAAAAAAAAGATACCCATGACTTGGTGCGCGAATAGGTACAGTGACTCGGTGATGCACGTCTCGGAACACGTACAAATGGTTACGACAAAAAGTTACCAAACTTACATCTGTTCGACCACACACTCAGGTGACAACAAGCGTTTCCCTTCTGGTTCATACGCCGGTGATTTGCATGTGTTCGTCTCTTCCTGTACAGTACATTGTTCTTCGGTCAGGACGTGACATCGCACAGAGGGACTTACCTCAAAACTGTAATGTCCTCTCACCAGTTCCTCTCACTCCTTCATGCCAGAACTAGTTTTCTGTTGTTTATGGTTAGTTTTTGTATAAATTATGGATTTTTCAAATTTTTTTTTTTTCCGTGTTTAAAACTCATTAAAAAAAAAAACAATGTTTACAGCGAGCGGTTTGTAAGGCTAAAGTGTGAACTCTTGCAACTGTTAGTTTTCTCTGTTCAAGGTTTTTATCAGTGTTATTCAATGTTTTACATTTAGTTTACTACTAGCAGAATACCCTCACAAATGTGTAAAGAAGGTATGAAAGAAAGGGAAAATTTAAAAATACGTACATGATTGTTAATGTAATTGTTTTGTATTGTATGGTATTTCTCTATAATATACAAAATACCGGCTTGGCAGCAGAGTAATGTTAAAGAAGGAAGAGAAACAAAAGACATTTTGAAAATAATACCGTAAATATGATTGTATATTAATTTTACATGGTCATCTGATTGAGCTATTTACAGTTACTGCAATATCATAAATCATA
>NW_024382644.1:0-6182 GCF_016835505.1 Polypterus senegalus
GTACAGAGGCACGTAGGAAAAAGCCAGCCAAATATCAACTAAATCTGAAATTTCAACTTTAATCATGCAGTTTATTTTGTCATTAAAGTAGAACATCATAAATGCCATCTTAAAATCATTTAAATAACCAGTTTCTCAAATCATATCAGTAATTAAATAGCTTACGTTAAATGCTTTGTTTGTATTTGATCTTCTATTGTGTAAATCACTACTTAGTTTTAAACTGGCTCTCTTCCTCCATTGTACACAGAATCCATTACATTCATAATGTTACAGCTCTCTGAATAACTAAAATACTGAGGATGTATAATGTGATATCATTTTCATGATGATAAGAGTTAAAGCACGCTTATTAAACATGGTTTTACAGCGCCAGGCGATTGTGCCGACCATCGATGAAATTATTTAGTGCAGCAGTACTCAGGGCGCTCTAGGCTTGTGGTGGCCCTGGGCAGAAAAGAATCGGTGGCTCCTTTGCCCGCCAATGTCAGTGAGGTAGCTTATGCACGGCGGATGGCCACGTCCGTTCTTGACACTGCATACTGTCTCGTGCTCATGACACATTTAACTTTTGTCGAAATTTGCCGCTGCATGTCGTTATTTTCTCTTTCTGTTTTATATTCAATATATTGCCGTAGCGCCCATGAGTTCTTGCTTTTCTTTCTCAAGTAACCGATTGCCATCTGTAATAGATGTTAAGCCATCTGTAAACTTAGAGCACTGATTCTTTAAAAGCTTAAGGAACACTGAACTATCTTCATAGTACATGTTTAATTATTCTATCCTTCACGCTAGTCCCAGTGAAGAATATATATCATTTAAATGAAGTTAAAGTTTTACCTGTATAATATAATAAACATATTTTGCTGCATTTCATCTTAAAATGATTGTCATCATATGTAAATATCGCTTTATAAAGTGGCTCAGGTTGTGCAGTTCTACAAGGAGCAATGATTGAGTGCGTTTATAGGTCTTGGGATGAAACTGTTTCTGAACCTGAGGTCCATACAGGAAAGGCTTTAAAAGCGTTTTGCCATAGCTGAGGTAGCGTGTGCCTGATGCTGTATACCGAGAATTCTCTTTCCGATCAGCTGCTGCTGTGATTCACACTCAGATACAGTGATATAAATACTCCGAAGTGCTGCAGTAGAGTAATATGGAAAAAGATGATCCGGGCAACTCTAAGCAGGAGCAGCTGAAAGAAGAATAAGGTGCAGTGAGAGTAACAACGCTTAAAGCAGTTATGGTATTTGGAATACTATGGCTATTCCTGGACCATTATATTTTACAAGTTAATTACAATCAGATGCATTACACTAATAAGCGATATGGTTAGTTTCGTGTACTGTATTTATAAACGTGTCAGGAAAATAAGGGAGTAACCACACAGAAACAGTAGCACTGCTTTGCGCTGGTGCCGCAGTCTGCAAAACCGGTGAGAACTTGCGTATGACAAGGTATGAGTACCTGGAAAGTGCGTAGTTTATGCCAAGTGTAGGTTTTATACATCAGCGATTTGAGCGTGGAAAAGTTCTTACGTGACATTTCTGTGCGTACGCACCGTTTATACATGAGGCCCCGGACATTGACACAAAAAGATGAACAGACACATGCTTGGTCCACAACAGTAATAAAATCCTTCAGTACTTCTTTATATTTTTTGCTTTGTATCCCAGTAAGTACAAGTCATCACCAATATACTAACAACCCAATTGTTCTTCATTCACTCAGAATATGGAGCCAATGTAGGAATTATTTTAAGAGAGAAGCTTTTATCTGTGGCACCTCTGCATGAGAACAATCCTTTTACCCTCTCAACGTACACAGATTATAATGTCTAGAAAATATTTGTAATTAAATCACTTAGAATCTGTACACAGACAATGTCTTTGAATCCTACCAAAAATTAAACTCCAAATTTAACTTTGCAGCAACACATTTCTTTCACTAACGTCAAATTAGAAACTTTGTTAAACAAACCTGCCCAATTTACCTCAACTTAACCCACCTACCTCTATTCTGGAAAAAATATTGATCAGTCTTGAGGACTCAGACAGCATTTCTGTAATATATAAAAACATTTTAAAGTCCCTCCCTTTCAAGATCCCAGAGTACAGTGGGAAACAGTTTCCTCAACATCTCAGAAAAGGGGTGGAATGCACAGAATTTACTAATTCATATGCACAAAGCACACAATTATTCAACTTAAAATTATATATCAGGCACCTCTGTCTCATTTAAAATTGTCCAAAATGTTTCTAGGGCAAGATCCTATCTCAGACGTTCAATCAAGTTCAAGCCTCATTGGGCTATATATTTATATATATTTTGGATGCTGCACTAAATTTACATCATTCTGGACCAAAATCTTTAAATACCTTCAGACAGCCTTGCTGTCACATTGCTCCTTATCCACTAACAGCTGTGTTTGGTGTACTTCCACGTGGGCTTAAAGTGGAGAAGGACAAACAAACCGTGATTTCCTTTACTTCACTATTGGCACATAGACTTATCTTGCTCAACTGGAAGAATCTTAACTCACCTTTTTTTGTCAGTGGGCAAGTGACGCTATATACTGTATTAGTGAAGTTGGAAAAATTAAATTCTCACTTAGAGGATCTGTACAAAACATTTTCAAAACTTAGCAGGATCTAATCAATATCATTTTAGAATATGCATTTAAACTGAGGTTTCAGATTCTTTCCCTTTTTTATTCCATTTATTTTTATTAATTTATTATTTTAACTTTACTATTGTTAAAGGTTTGCTCTGCTGTCCTGCCTCTCTTTCTCATGGGTGAGGACTGATTTGTTTCGAACCTAGTTTTGTTAAACTTGACTTGCTTGCATGGATTGTTGTTTGATTCCAAAATATTAATACAATGGTTTTTTTTTAAGAGCAATATACTCTCTCCTCTGGTGGGACACAGCGAAACACATCCCAAGAAGGTGTCCTGTGGGCATCTTAATCAGATGCCTGAACCACCACAGCTGGCTCTTTCTGATGCGGAGGAGCATGGCTCTTCTTTGAGCTCCTCCTAAAGTCTATGCTCCTCACCCTATCATTAAGGCTGAGCTCAGACACCATGCAAAGGATGCTCATTTCTGCCTCTTGTATCTGTAATCTAGTTTTTTGGTTTCTACGTAAGTTCGCGACCATTGGTGAGGACAGGAACATAAACTGACCAGTAAATTAAGAGCTTTGCCTTTCAACTCACCTCTTGCTTTACCAGGACTGACTGGTACAATGTATGTATGACTGCTCCAATCCACCTATAGATCTCCTGCTCCCTTCTTTTATATGTTGTGAACAAGACCCCAAGATACTTACATTTTTCTGTTAGGCAGCACTCGTCCCAATCTTGAAGTGTTACAGGTGCGGGAAGGCATTAATACACCAACATACTGTAAAACCCTTTTGTGATATAACATGCTTTACATTAAATATTACAAGATCTTTAAAAGCAGCTGGAGTGTCCTCACAAGGCACAAAACTTAAAACTAGAAACATTTTAATGTCCACTAAATTCTACACCTGCATTATTTTCGGCAACTACCGAGATAAAAAGAGCCACCCATCGGGCGCACATTTTATCTGTAAAAATGTGTCACTGTTCTTTTGTTGGTGCCTTTTTAACATTTGTTTGTGTGCCGGAAGACCCATTAGTCTCAAGCATTTTAATCACTTTAGCCCAGCATCCTCAGTGCAGTGCTGCTGTTTCTAAGGTTGTTCATATTACCTCTTATATTGCTTTTAATTAATTGAATTGTTTTTGAATTGCCATTACTAAGTCTTTTAGAGCTGCCTTCATCCCAAAAATTTTAAAAAGTGCTTAATCCAAGATGAAAATGTGCTGATCAGCTTTGGTGGTAACACTGTGTTAAATGCTGAGCTGTAGTCTATAAATAGGCCACTGGCATATAAGTTTTTATTATTTAAGTACACCTGGATGGTATGAAATGTGAGGGATATGTCATCCTCTGGAACAGTGTGACAATATGCAAACGAAGCAGCCCAGCCAATCGGGAGCATTCTGTTTAGCGGGTCCCAGCACCAGTCTCTCACAAAACTTTATCACGACTACCTATATTTTTTCCAAGGCTGAAGGATTATTTTAACCATGGTGGTCATTTTGGCCACTAGTCTGTTTAACTTATACTGTATATTGTGTGTCAAGTGTAAATATCAAACACTTTCCCTAAAGAATAATAATAAAAGAATAACTAAGTACTTCCAACACAAGCATAATAAACTTAAAATACATTATACATAAAAACATAGTCTTTCTTAGCTTTGCACTTTTGTAGACAGTCAAGGAATACTCACACTGACAATTTGTTCCATCCTGAGCATGTTTGTCAGCAATGTCTAGTTTGTTTGAGTAGTGTGATTGTTTTTTGCCAGCCAACTGTATCATGCCCTGGCCCGCTTGGAAGAGGTGGGCCTGAACAGGGTTCAGTAGCATTCGAAATCATCACTAAACATGCCCAAACACAGAAAACAACATGGCGCCCAAAGCAAATTAGGTAGTGCATTTCTCATTTCATTCAATACCATTTGAGTTGTTCTTCCTACACATGAACATGAAAAACTTCTCAGCGGCAGCACGATTAACATCAAAAGCTGCACTGCAAACTCAAAATCTGTATTTTCCCCTCCCGACTCCAAAACAACCAAAAAAAGTAAAATAATTTTGGCGTATGCTGTCACCATATTTGGATCTTGTATTGTGCTTTTTTTTTTCTATTCTTTATTATGTAAAGCTTTTTGAGCTACTGTTTATATGAAAATGTGCTATATAAATAAATGTTGTTGTTTTGTTGTTTTGTTTTACACAAAGTCGCATGGTCATGGCAAAAGAGTGCTGAGGCCCAGAATGTTAAACTTAGTGTGAGTATGGGTCAGTGGGGGAGTAGATAGATAGATAGATGATAGATAGATAGATAGATAGATAGATAGATAGATAGATAGATAGATAGATAGATAGATAGGGAGGGAATAATTGTGCTTGGGCAAAATTGTAAGAACAACGTGCCAAGTGTGAGTGCACACTTAGATGACAGACATTTGTCTGTTTTTAGGTTACAAAATTGTAATCTGGTATTGAAGAAGTTGAGAATATTAAAGCCTGAAAAAAGATCTCAATAGACATATACATAAACGAAAGACCTTTTGTGTGTGTGTGTGTGGGGCACTCTGCTCAGCTCAACCACAGCCACTAGATGGTGCATGCAGCACTTTTTTAATTTTGCACTTGCACACCTCACTTCTCACTATGAAAGACCTGTGTTCAGCAAACCCCATCACGCCAACAACATTGTGCTAATTTCAGAAAACACAGGGCAAGGCTTGAAGTTTTCACTAAAAAAATTGTCTATCTGGGTGTTTTACTCGAAAACATTAATGACCTCATATACCAGAACTACAGCTAACATATGGTATCACCAGTGTCTTCTTACAAAAACCAGTGTGGCAGCAAGCACAGGTAGTCCACGTCCTCTGCACTGGGAATTTTAAGAGTTAGCGAGGGTCGTCCATGTTTGCAAATATAGTAAAAACCCCTAGAGTCTTTGGGTTATGGTCTGTCCTGAAGACCACACGCAGCTAATTATACTGATTTAGTTTTCTGCTTTTTAAAATTCTGTAGAGGATTATAAAAAAAATTCAAATGTGTTTTTGACTTTTCATAAATTTGTAGCAGGCATTAGCTGTTTCTGTAAAGGGGTTTCATTAAAATAAGGGATGTATTCACATCTGATTAAGAAACTAGTTGGACTGAAAAACTAGAGTGCCTTTTAATTACAGACAGAAAACATTTCCTTTTTGAAAAAATGAAATGAAAATTAATATGCAGATTTTTAAGAAATATCTTTAAATGAAAATAATCTCCAAAAAAGGGAAATTTTCATTATTTTGTCATGCAACTGTTTGAAATCTGATGTCTGTGTCTGATTTCTTATTGAAAATCTTGCATAAATTAATTGAAGGAATGGGATAATACACTTAAAGTAATAATGTTTTCATGATGTCTATACTAAGGTTAATTTCTCACTTTTGTTAAAAGTAGGACAATAAGTTTATTCAAGTTAAGTTTATATAGCTTCAGATGTCTATGGCCTTTCAAGGATTTGCCTTTGAACTTCCTAACTGAATTGTTGAAAGAGCACCTGACTACAGTTTGA
>NW_024382645.1:0-9937 GCF_016835505.1 Polypterus senegalus
ATTGGGAAAGTCCGGGGGGCAACAGGGTTTGGCTGGAGGAAGGGGGGGGGCGGCCGGAAAGCACGGCCCCTGTTGGGGCCCCGGGGGGGTTTTTGGGGGAAACGGTGAGAGGGGGCACGGGGGGGATTGGGGGCCCTGTGGGGTGGGGCACTGGCTTTTTGTATATTTGGTGAATAAAAAACGTGGGGCAAAAATGATGTCCTTTTTCCGGCCCCGCCGCCCCAGGGCGACCCCGGGAGGACCCCCCGGGCAAGGGGCCCCGGTTTTAAAAAAAAAGCGGAAACGGCAGGCGGCCCCTAAAACGGCGGGAGCGCCCCCCAAAACGCCGGAGCCTTTTGCAAACCGCCCCGCAGGGGAAATGGCCCCGCGGAGGAAACCCGAACGCCGGGCGGGGGCCCCACCGCTGCGGACGGCCAAAGGGGGGCGGGGCGCACGAAACCCGGCCCCGGCCCCGACCCCGGGATCCGGGGCCCTGCCCTTTGGGTTTTGGGCGGTTTACCCCACAGGGGGGGCCGGATCCGGGGTTGGGGAGAGCCCCCACGGGCGGCGGGTAGCGGCGCGGGGGAGCGGGAAGGCGGGAACGGGTGGGGTTAAAACGCCCGCCCCCAAACGCGCGGGGGCGCCCCCACTCCCGGGGGGGGAAAGGGAGATGGGCGGGCGGGTCCCCCCTGACAGGCACGGGGTTTGGGGGCTGGTCCCCGGGGTTTGGGATGGGGGGGGACCGGGGCCCAATCGGAAAACGGGGCCGACCAGAGGGGGCCCACGGGGAGGCGGGGTAGGGGAGTGATGAAAAAAACCCCCCCGCGCCTGCCTTTTTACCAGGGGCCCGGGGCGGAGTCGGGAATCCTCGCCCCCCCCGGATCGCCGCCAGGCCTTCCAGTGGCCCCCCCCGCCAGTGTGAGCAGTTGAGGGGGAAGGAGTCGGCCGGAGAGACCCCGGAAGGCGGAAGGGGGAAAAGGGGCGGGGCGCTAAACCCGGGAGGCGGGAAAAAAGCGGAATGGTGGGGGGTTCCCGCCCCGGGAAAAGAAAGGGGGGGGTTCGGAAAGGGCCCGGGGTGACTGTTTACAGGGGACGGCCCCGGCCCGGTGGCAACCCCCGAAAAGCGGAGGGAAGGGTGCAGACGGTTGAAGAGGCTGGGAGATCAACCCCGGGGGGCGGAGGATGGGGCCCGCTGAGTGCCCTGGGCCCCGGCGCCGGGCCCGCCCGCAGCTGTCCCCGCCCTTTGCCTGGAGGGGAGCCCGGGCGGGAAATTTTGGCTGTGCCCAGCCCCAAAGGCCCCAAAGGGAAAAAGGGGAGGAATCAAGGGTAAATTTTGCCGGTTCCCTCCGAAGGGGGGGGCGCGGGCCCCGGGCGCGCGTCGGGAAAAGGGGCCGCCCCGTGGGGGGAGGAGATCCCCTGGCGGGGGGGGCCCCCGGGCGAGCGCCCCCGGGGTTTTTAAGGTGGACGGGCATGGAACCTCATGGGGGTTTTTCAGGGTTGGGGCTGCGGGAGGGGGCGGGAGCACGGGGGTACGGAGACCCGGGACCTCGGGCTAAAAGGGTTTCCTGGCAGTGTTTTTGGGCCCCTTTTTTTTTTCCACAGGCTCCCCCCACAGCGCTGGGGCCGCCAGGGCCCCGCCTGGAACGGGGGGCCGCCCGGGGGGGTCCCGGCCGGGGGCCAAAGGGTTCCCCCAAACCCGGGGAAAGGGGGGGGTTGGGAGCGGCAGACCACAGGGGCGTTTTCGGCCCCCGGGTGCCAAGACGGATGTCCCAGGGTGCCGTTTTGGGGCCCCCAAAGGGAAAAACCCCCCCGGGGACGGGGGCTGCCCTTTCGGTTGTGCCCCCTGGCCCCAGTTTTCCTCCAGGGGGTGGGACTGGGGCCCCCCGGCCGGGGGGGGAGCCCCCCGACGCCCAGGGGGGACGGGAGGAGGGTTTGTGCCCCCCCAGACCGCGGAGGGGCCCCCCCCCTGGTTCTATTGGGAGCCACGGGTCGGGGAGGGAAGCCCCCCCCAAAGGCCTGGGGCGCCAGGGCCCCCGGCCCGGGTTCTTTCCCCAGGCCTCCCCGGGGAAATGGAGCCCGCCGGGTTTTTTGGAGGACCGGGGGAGGGGGCCCCTCCTCCAGGGGGGGGGGGCCCCGCCCCCAAAAGGGGGCCGGGTACGGGGCTTACCCCCGGTGGGACCGGGGTGGCCCCCGCCAGGGGGCCCCCCAGTGCCGGGTTTTTTCCCGGGGAGTCGCATTTCCCGGGCCCACCAGGAAGTCCGGGAAGACGACCGTGGGGACAGATGGTTTCCTTCCGGGTACCGGGGGGGCCCCCCACAGGTGGGCCGCCCGGGCCCGGAAGGCTGAGCCCATCCCCCCCATAGCCTCCAGTCGGTGGTGGATGCCGGGAGGCAGCAGGACTGAGCTGAGAGAGGAGGGAGGCGGCCAAAAAAAGGCACAAGGACTGGGGCCCTGGATTTTGGGGGGAAATCGGAGAGGCACTGGGGTCGGTGAGGGAAAACTGACTTTTTATATTGGTGAATATTGAAAATAAACGGTGTGGGGGAGCAAAATATGAGGCCCGGGCCTTTTCGGCCCCCGGGCCAGCGTTTCAAAAATTTTCATGATATATCTTTAAATTTTAAAAAGAACAAATTAATTTAGTGGTCCCCTTTAAAAAAATTTAGGGGGGGTTTAAAACTGTTATGAAAACTCGGGTTGAAATATTTTTAAAGGTTGAAAATTTTTCTGAATAAGCGTAAAGGGAGTGACATCCCGTAGTGTGTGTTTTTGATTTGCATTCAGTCCCATTGGGATAATAATAATAACCCCATGTATGTTTACTTCAAAAAAAAAGTTTTTCCGCATTAGGTTTCATTATTTTTTAAAAGGTAATCGAATCATCCACACAGGTTACTTTTAAATATTACCTTTTCTTCCCAAATTGTTCCCCGAGCTAAGGGACTTATAAGCTTTTTACCTTTCCAGGCCGATATCGCTATATGTCACCACCCAAAAAACATCCTCTGGACCCCTTTTCCCGCGAAAACTTTATGTGATAAACCCTTACAGTAACCTCGCTATATCGCCTTCCACTTTCACTTACCCATGCAGATTTTTAAAGTGGGGATATCTAAAATATATATCACGGGTTTTTTTACTGGTTCGCAGATTTCGGGGGACAATGGGGCTTTTTAAATTTTGGGGGACATGCCCCCAGTTGGTTTTTCCCAGTTGATTTTCAAGGGGACGCTTTTGGCGGAAGGCTGGAAGTTTTCCCAAATCAGAGCCCCGGGGGATATTAAATAAAACTCCTACGCCATAAGAAGGGGTTCCCACCCCCATTGCCGATAATTAAAAATTTTTAACAGCCTGTTATTTTTTTTATTGTTTGGGTTTTTCTCACCCCTCTGACGCCCCCTCCGCCCGATTTTAGGGGGGAGCAGAGGGGGGTTTTCCAAGGGCAAGGATGCCCCAAAAAAGCTGAAAGTCTACCTTCCCTTGTCCCCTTTCCCTTTTTGCTGCTTTATCTTAAAAGCCCAACGCACGAAATTTATTTTTTTATTTTTTGCCTTTCTCCCCGCCCCCCCTCTCTCTCTCTGACATTCTTTTGTTCCCGACGAAAAAACCTTTTAAGAGGGAAAAAATATGTTTTTTATTTTTTTTAATTTTAGAAAAGAACTGTTAACGGGCTTGGCCCGGGGGCACAGTTTAAACTTTTTTATAAAAAGGGGTTATTTTTGTTCCCGAGGGCCCCTAATGTTAAAAAAAAATATTTAGAAAGTCATAAACAGGTTTTCTATTTTAACCGGGGAAAATATTAGATTTTAAAAAAAGAACCTTTTCAAGGAAATTCATTTATCGCCCTAGAGGGCTAACGGATTAACCACAAAAACGAGGGTTTACGTATTTCTTTCATAATCTGAGCACACAACCGGGGGAAAAAAGACCCAAAGGGGAAAAAAACTTTTTAGATTAAACCACATATTTTATACAAAAAAATAATGGCAAAACCAAATTTGGAACGACTTCCCCAACCCACATCCCCAAAAAATATCCATCCCTTTCCATTATCCAACCTGCTATAACCAAAAACCCTTGGTTTACGGGGGTTCTGGGGCCAACCAATCCCCCCAAAACAGGGCGGATGGGAGGAACAAACCCCAGGCAGGGGGCCAGCCCACTGCAGGGGGCACACCCCCCACCACCCAAGCACACCTGCATGTCTTTGGGCCCGTGGGGGGAAACTGAGCACCCCGGGGGAAAGCCACAAGACACGGGGGGAATTTTAACCCACACAGGGGGGAACCCCGGGAAAAACCCAGGTTCCTAACTGTGAGGCGCCACCACCCGCCCCACCAACACCCCCAAATAAATGGGGACAGGTAAAAAACTTAAAAAAAAAATTTTCCCAGAAAACCCCCCCAAAAACCTGTCACCTTTGACACTTTTAATAATATGACTCCAAATTTTTCCCTTTTTCCTTTTTCCCCGAGTTTTCCCAAAAGAACCCGATAAGCAAGTATCACCCCCTTAAACCACTTCAATTTCTCCTGACTGCCCCAAACTGTTTTTTTAGAGGGTTTGCAAGTTCTTCGGTTTCCCCCACCGTAAAGGGGAAAATGCAAACTTTTCCCCAAGGGCCCCTGGGTTTTTTAACCCTTTGGGCCCTTTTTTTGTCCCGATTATAAGTGTATTTGGGGAAAACCTTTCTTTTTTTCCCTTTCCTTTTTTGGTTTTTTAAGGTCTTTTTAACTGTATCCCCATCCTTAGGGGAAAACAAACACAGCACCACAGCAACAGACCAGAAACCCCCCCAAACACACACACACACTCAAGGTCTTCTTTTAAAAAGTCTGCCCAATGGGGCGATTTTTCTTTACCTCCCTCACCAATTTCGATTAAAGGCTAGGCAAAACTAAAGGGTTGACATTAAAAATTAAAAAAACAAATGGGTATCAAATAGGGTATATGTGGAAAATTAAAAGTTAGAGATTCCCGAAAAAACTGAGACAGATTATTTTTTAAAAAAGAATAAAATTGCCGAGCATTTGCCCCCAGGAAAAGTATCTTGTGGTTCCCACTGTCTTTCCTTTTGGCTGCTGAAAAGAAAACTAATACTTATATGTGCAAGGTGAAAGAGTGGGGAATGCGGACATGAAACCTTAACTGTAACCCATAAAAAAAATTATTAAGATTGAGAGAATCACTTGTGTTAACATGGCTTTTTTAGACAATAAGCCAGTTTTTTAACTGAATAAGAATTTTTTTAGAAAACCCAAACCTCTGAAATAACCCGGTTTTAAAATTTGGGGAAATTTTTTGATGGTGGCGAAATATATAAAAGAAAAGAAAAAGCAAGAAGCACAGGGGAGGGTAGTTTTCCCCAAAAGTTAGAGACCTGTTCACTTCCTGGGTCCCCCTCGTGGAGTTTGCATGTTCTCCCCTGCTGGTGTTTCCTCCCAAGCACATGCCAGTCAGGTGGATTGGCGATTCTAAATTGGCCTTGGTGTGTTTGTTGTGCCTGTGGTGGGTTGGCACCCTGCCGATGGTTCCTGCCTTGTGCCCTGGGATTGGCTCCAGCAGACCCTGTGTTCGGATTCAGCGGTTGGAAAATGGATGGATGGAAGAGCAAAGTACAAGCAGGTAGTCAACAAACTGCATGCAAACATTGTACATCCATTATCGAGCTTTTTGGCTTACATATGTAGTAATGGTGTTCATGCGCCATCATTGGTGGAGATCAAACAAACACAATTTACAATTCTAGAATGTTCATACTTTGTGTTAGCTTGCCCATTCCTCTTCTCCTTTTCCTTTTGGTTTTGAGCATCTGAAGGCTTTTGCTTTGTCATTTTGAAATACTCCTCGATGAGTCCTTGTTCACTTGTCTCCACTTGAAATGTAACGATTTTTTGGTAGGTGGAAACACTTGGAACAGCAAACCAACTAACAGCAGCCATGACTCCTTCCTATCACCACACATATTATAACTATTCTTTGTCGATGCTGTGTGTCTTAAGCGGCAAGGCCATGTAGAGTGTGGCATACACCTTTCAAGACAAAGCAAAATTAGCTTGCTAAATCGGTGCTCTTTCAGAAGATGAATCTAGACCACCACCTATGTGACAAAATGGGTTGACCAATACTACAATGGAGTATATAAGTTATATAAAAGAGTAGTGAGGCCTCAGCTGCAGGTACTCTTTCAGTTTTGGTCTCCATATTACAATAGAAATGTAGCAGTGTGATAAAAGTCTGGAAGAGCGACTAGGCTGATTTCAGAACTAAGAGTATGACTATGAGGAGGGATTGAAGGAGCTGAACCCTAAGCAAATGGAGAGTAAGAGGTGACATGATCAAGGTATTTAAAATTAAGAAAGGAATTATTGCTGTGGGACTCAGTTGTTACTTTAAATAAATTCTACAAAGAAGATAGGGACACTGTTGAAGCTTGACCAGTGCAGATTTCACACAAATGTTGAAAAGTTCTTCTTTATGCAAAGAACCTTAGACATAGAATTAATTACTAAGCTGAACGATAGACACTAGGATTTGGGAACCTTCAGTCTTCAATTTGATGTTATTTTGGACAATCTAGGTGAAAGGAAATGACAAATCTTTTTTTGTTATTTTTTCTATTGTGTAATATATAGCTATAAATAACTGCATATAATATGTAGTATATTTTAAATATAATATCAAATATAATTATTCTAGAGTCTGTATGTATATATTGAATGGAAAGCATGGATTGACTGGAATTCTGTCCCAGCTTGATTGTGTTTCCTTACCTGGCTGGGAGGCTATCATAAATTATAGACAGTGGAGACAGCCTCCGGGTGACATTTAATCCCCAGTATGCTGGGTGGCAGCATCTCTCTCATGGTGCGCACGTTTGCACACCCACAGTGATGCATGGGAACAGTAGTTCCGAGTCAGCCTTCTGGGGTCCATGGATGATGCTAGATGGAGCTGCTGTTGGGGAGAAAAGGGAGAAGGTTACAGACAAGAGGTAGGATACAGAACACAATAGGTAAAGAGGAAGGCATTTGTATTTAATTATTGAATAGCCGTTCCTGTGGCTCCTCCACATAGTGATGAAACAGGACAAACTTTAAAATCAATAAACAAAAGGTATTGCTAGCTAAGCAGAGGCAAGTTACATTCCAAAACACAGAGGTGAACAGACTCCCACTCCTGGCGTCCACGCTTCTCCATCCTCGTACATGACCTTTGTCTCATATTCGCAAATATTTCGCTCCTGCAAAGCGAACTATGATTCTTAACAATGATAGAAGTCATAAAAACAACCAGAATATTTCACGAAGCAAACTGTAGGAAAAAAAAAAATAGTCTAAATCAGTTAAGTAGTTCTCTCGTTTGCTAGCTAAGCAGAGGTAAAGGAATTCCCCGAGGCTGGTGTGTAAGTGAGGAGGGGTCTCGCCCTCCGCTCCCCCCCATTGGTCCGCTGCATCTCTCTTAGATTTGTGCAAATTGGTATACTTAAACCAAACTATGATATGATGCGATGAAAGGTTGCAATATCAACCGGAATGTTAAGCAAATTATTGAAAAAAAACACAATCTAAATCCGTTAAGCAGTTCTCTCGTGAAAAGCAGACAGACAGACCAGGCGTTGAATTTTATATATATAGATTTTTTGTTTTTATATTACTTAAGGAGTAAGGTATGTTTGTACTTCCTCAATAGCACCTTATAAGAAGAACCTAATCTAGCAATTTATTGGACCTCATCAGTTTTTACTTGCTTTAATGAAGTATTTAGCATGTGCCCTGCAATAGCTTTAGCACCTTAACCAGGATTGTTTTCTTACTTTGCGCCAGTGCTGCCCTACGTATGATTCAGCACCATGCAACCCAGAGTTAGACTGAGCTCCCTTGAGAATGTATTTACATATTAGTGATTGTCACTGCAAGAGCATCACACACACACACTGGCATCTCATCCAAGGTTTGACATCTTTCTTCAATATAAGGCCAAAGATATAATCCTGGTCTTCCAGCAACCCGGGGAATGGAATCGATGGCCTGAAATTATTCCCTTCTGCCTAGCTACAACAAAATCCTCCAAATTCTAAAAGATGAGATACCAAAGATTATAAACATTTCAAATGATTTGCTTAGAAAGTAGAGAGCTGCAATGTGACAGCAAAAGTAGAAAATGACAGGACTGTACAACACCACATTGGTCAACACTACTGTCTAATGTCTACAAAGTTCTTGGTTTGAATCCTGGCCCCATCTGTTCCAATGTGTCTAGTTTGGTTTTTTATTAATTTTATTACAATCAATACATAGCAATCAAGTTTTACAAAAAATTATGCTAAGAACAGATCGATCCCCCGAGAGAGAGAGAGCAAACGGTAAAATTTAAGGCTTTTAAAAATACCTAAATCAACAAATTCTCTGTGCTTTATAAAATCATTTCAAAATATTACTGATTAGATCCTGCCATGTTTTGAAAAAGTCTGCACAGATCCTCTAACTGAGTATTTGATTTTTCCAACTTCAAATAATATATCACATCAGTTTCCCACTGACTTAAAGAGGAGAGTTTGGGTTCTTCCAGTTTATCAGAATAGATCTGCATGCCAAGAGTGTAGTGAATGCAATCACAATTTGTTTGTCTTTCTCACAGCTTTAAGACCCTCTGGAAGAACCCCAAACACAGCTGTTAATGGGTTGGGAGGGATTGTGAAGTCCAAGGCTGTCTGAGAGGTAATTAAAAAAAGTGTCCAGAATAATGTTAATTTGGTGCAGGCCCAGAACATGTGACCCAGTGAGGCTGGGGCTAATTTGCAGCGTTACTTGGAGTTGCTCATGTCCTGGAAACATTTTGGAGAGTTTTAGTCAAGACAGATGTGCTCGATATATAATTTTGAGTTGTATAATTGTATGCTTTGTAGCTATGGAGCTTGAGTGAATTCTCTGCATTGCTACTGCTCCACTCCTTTTCTGATATATTAATTGAGAGGTCATTTTCCCAGTGTCCTCTTGGATCTTTGAAAGGGAGGGATTGTAAAAGGATTTTATATATTGTAGAGATGGAGTCTAAGTCCTTGAGATTGAGCAATAATTTTTCCAGCATGGATGAGGGTGCAAGATGAGGAAAATCTGGAAGGTTCTGTTTAACAAAGTTTCTGATTTGAAGATAGTGAAGAGAAATGTGTAGCTGGAATGTTAAATTTGGAATGTAATTGTTCATAGGATGCAAAGGCGTTGTCTATATAAAGATCTCTAAGCAAGTTAATTCCAAATTTTTCCAGATATTAAAACTGCATATGTTTGTGAGGGTTGAAAGAGGTGGTTCTCTTACAGGGGTGCCACTGAAAGAAGCTTCTCCATCTTAAAATGCTTTCTACATTGGTTCCAGATTCTAAGTGAGTGGAGCACAATTGGGTTATTAGTGTATTGCCGATAAGTATGTGTTTATTGGAGCACAGAGCAAGGAATACAAAGAAGTACTGCAGGATTTTACTTCTATTGCGGTCCATGCCTGTGTATATTCTTCTATTTGTGTCCAGGTTCTTATCGACTGTATATTTGGCCAATAATAAAACTGAGTTAAGTGAGAGCCATGCCTTCTACCTTTTATATTTTGTAAATTAAGCTCTTTTGATGCGTGGATGTTTAAATTCCAAATAAATGAGGTTATTGTTGAATCTAATTTAGCAAGAACGATTTATTAATGTATATTGGTATGTTTTGAAATAAAAAAAGGAGCTTAGGAAGAATATTCATCTTAACAGTGTTAATTCTTCCAGCTAATTAATGAATGAAGGGTTGACCATCTATGCAAGTCTTGTTTAATTTTTTCCATGCAGGCAGCGAAATTTTGTTGATAAAGAGCTTTATGTTTTACTTGTGATGTTACCCCAGTATTTAAACTGTTCTGCAATGATAAAAGGAAGGTGTCTAATCTAATATTATATGTACCAATTCACGGAAAAGTACAC
>NW_024382646.1:0-39024 GCF_016835505.1 Polypterus senegalus
CAAATTTCCCACTGTGATAATAATATGCCAGAGACATCATAAAGGTTCGGCAGCCACCCATATATATTGTTTTTCCCAGCTGCAAAAGGGTTTGTTGTAACAGAAATAAGTGCACTTCACAGAGTCCAAACTAGAACTGGCTATAGTAGCCCAAGAGCGAGGCTTTAAAGCGGCCTGAGAGGAACTGATGTCATCAAAATGGCCGGACCTGTGAAGTGACGCCAGCAAAGGGGCCGGCTCGAAGTGACGCCTTCTGAGGCACCCGGAACTCTTGCAGGATTTCCCGGAAAGGTCTGTAGGGAACTGAGAAAGACAGTTAGCACAGTCCGCACTCGGTCAGATGTTTCATTACACTTACTCAGGCCCTTTAGCTTGCTCTCCCACTGCACGTGCAGTGACAAACTATACCTACTGTGAAACATGGAGAAGACTCTGTTATAACTAGGGCTGTTTTGCTGCATCTGACACAGGGTGTTATAAGTCTATGCAGAGAAAAATAAGATCTCAAGAATATCAAGACGTTCTGGACCAAAACATACAATGCTCAAAAGACTTGTCAAATGAATGCGGGAAATACAATAGATAGATAGATAGATAAGATAGCTACTTTAAAATAAGTCTTTATTGTTATTAGTATTGTTCTGTTTATTATTAGTCATTCAGTCCTGTACAAAATTAACTGATGGATGGACATTGTCGTTTTTCATTTAGTTTCTACTTTGTTTTTGATGTTTTCGATAACCTTATATATACTAGATGTGTATTTAGAGAGTGGTATAATCTATTATTCTATTTTGCCTTGAGAATTGTCATGGTACCCTAGGTCCGCACTTGGTGATGAACACTGTGCAAGAACAAACTAGTCTGCACTCTTGTGTTTCTGTGGTTGCAATAATAGGCCATATAGCTCTGTGTAGAGAATTACTTGTGTTCTGTTGTATTTTAACCCATTGCATGCCCAATTTACCTGGTAGATGGTCCCTATCTGAATTGCCTTTCCCAAGATTGCTCCATTTTTTTTCACTAAAAGGGTTTTTTTTTTTTCTTGTCTTCCTGGGGAGTCAAGGCTGGGAGATGCTGCCAAAAACAGCGCCTGTTAAAGCCTGTTGTGATATTCCTTGCATGATTTTGGGCTATACAAGAATTTAATTCTTCTTGTTGTTCAATGCATCAATCCAATAAATAATACATGGTAGTGGCGAGGGCATTTTCAAATATTGTTTTGAAAAATGACTTTAAGACTAAATAGTATTTTTGCCTAACTTAAGTTTTTATTACTGGTATATCATATTTATACATACAACTCCTAATCATTGTTTTATTTTTCTACACTTAAGGTGCTAAGAAAAAAATGTTTTAGTGTATTTGTTTCCTTCCGAATGCTAATTTCATTATCTTTTTCATTTCCTTATTTAAACAGTCCTCAATGAACTTACCCATACATCTCTTCAGTGTATGTGTACCTCTCTGGTTCAAAGTTAACCTATCCCAGTAGTAAAGTTTCCATTTGTCCCAAAAAGGTCCCCAGCATTTCATAAATCTTTGCCCTTCAGACCAACGAGATCTTCCTCAGTCGTACTTGGGCAGAAAGGAGTGATACAAATAGAGTAGGGTTAAGCGTTTCAAGATACAAACAGTCAGGTACACATTTGTAATTGGTTTTTAAGCAACAGTCCAAAGTTCTATAACATTATTACCATATCACTAAATATGAAAACTAATTACTCCAGCATGTGTTGTCAATTAATGGGGTGTTTTTCTTTGCCTTCAGCTCATTGTAAAGCTAGCAGATGTAACAAATGGTGAAACTTGCAGAAACAGACATTTGAGTACAACTAGAATAAATGAACCTTTTTAGGGGCAAAATCCAAAAAGCACAAATGGACCTGAAAAAAGTAGATGATTGGGGAAATACAGAAAAGAAATTAAATTATAAACTGAAATGTGTGGGTGTTGCCTTGTAATAATTCTAGTATACTTTTACTTTTAAATGATAGTAGTTTTTTTTTTCAATTTTGTTAGAGCTGTGTGTTAGGGTGAAGTCTTTTAATATATGTTATGGTAAATTTGTCTTGGTGAAATACAGTTGCATCTCAATAAATTACAATATAATTGAAAAGTTAATTTATTTCAGTAATTCAGAAAGTGAAACTTATATTATATAGATTCACTAGTTATGTATGCCCAACTACGCTTGCGTGTTAAAGTTGTTTGTGAAGGGCTCCTCTGTTTAAGCGCTGCTGCCAGTTGTGAACTGGGCCCTTCATTGCACAGCATTGTGATTTTTTTATAAGGCAAACAAAATTACAAAAGAAAACCCTTGGACATTCATTCGATAGGAACGGCCTGCTCGGAATCACTGTCCGAATAGTAATTATGTGGTGCTATGGGAGCATTTCTGCGTCTGTCCATTCACAGTCCGTCTTGTTTTCACGACGCCATCGTTTCCTCTCAGTATGTCTTCTCAACATTTCTCCAATCCTTGAGCAGGTTGGTTTGTGGCAATCCAAAGAGTAAGGCAATATACACAGAGCAATGGTTATAAAAGGGGGACACATAGGTATCCAGGCTCTTTAAAGCATAAACAGGGATCACTTCACTGACATGTGAGCAAGCCACGGTACAACTGTGAGACGCTGCAGGTATTCTGCTGGCTACAACGAATACAATAATATTTCCGGAGCGTGCTGTTACGTTGTCATTCATTTTACCCACTGTCTTTCTTTCATTCATATGTTACGTAGGCACATACCTTTTATCTTCAGCAATCTCATTCTCTAACCAGGTCTCAGGAGCTAACCAGCGTAACACTGTCCACCACCCCTTTCGTTATTCCGGCACATTGTTGACATCCATGAGTAACAACAATGTACTAAACTGGAAGGTGGCCTACGCATGTGTGGAATTCGCGGACAAACAAAAATCAAGATCTAAATGACGATCTCTTTAGTTAATTTAAAGCACAACAATTTGTTTAGTTTGAATGTCTGTGTTTTGAGGTGTGACTGGAGTACTACAGTCTTCAGTACTGTAAGCCTGGAGGAGATTCTTAATGCAATGCCCATGTTTTAGCTGTCTCTCTACTGCCATCTAGTGCTGCTTCTTCTAGTTCATTTGCGGACAAACAAAGATCAAGATCCAAATGAAGATTATATATAGAGATTAGACACAGGGTGATATGTTTCAAGCATTTATTTCAATCAAGGTCCCAGAGTCTGGAGGAAGAGTAGAGAGGCACAGAATCCAAGTTGCCTGAGGTCCAGTGTGTAGTTTCCACAGTGTTGGTCCAATATGTTTTATCAAGTCCAAAGTCAGCGCTGCCATCTACAAGGAAATATTAGAGCACTTAATCTTCTTTCTGTTGACAAGCTTTATGGAGATGCTGATTTCATTTTCCAGAAGGACTTTGCACCTGCTCATACTGCCAAAAGTGCCAATACCTGGTTTAATGACCATGGTATCACTGTGCTTGATCTAAACCCTATAGATAATCTATGGGGTATTGTCAAGAGAAAGATGAGAGACACCAGAACAACAATGCAGACAAGCTGAAGGCTGTCAAGGCTTTCAAAGCATCCTAGGCTTCCATAACACCTCAGCAGTGCCACACCACATTGATGCAGTAATTCATGCAAAAGAAGCTGCCCTGACATAGTATTGAGTGTGTATATGGACATACTTTTCAGTAGGCCAACATTTCTTTGTTAAAAATCTTTTTTTTTTTTCTGTTTGGTTTTATGTAATATTATAATTATCTGAGATACTGAATTTTGAGTTTTCATTACCTGTAAGCCATAATCGGCAAAATGAAAATAAACGCTTGAAATAAATCACTGTGTGTAATGAATCTATATAATATGAGTTTCACTTTTTGAATTGAATTACTGAAATAAATTAACTTTTTGATGATATTCTAATTTATTGAGATACACCTATATTTTTCAGTATTCTAGATAATAGTGCTGTGTAATAGTAGTTCTAGTATTAGTAGTAGTGTACATAGTACACAGTACAATGAAATTCTTAACTTGCATGCCCTGCCAGCACACAAATCCGCTTTCGAATATAATCCTTATTCTTTTGTTTATGCTCGCATTACCTTAAACCTTGAGGGAAAAAAACCCTGAGTAACCTTTAATGATTAAAGAGGGGCATCTTGCTTAGCAATATACAAATTGCCATGACTATGCCAACCTCCATTGTGAAGGAATTAACAATTATTTCAATCTATAAGAGTTTTCTTTTTTCACATAACATCTGTATGTTCTACTGTCTGAATTTTTCACATTACCTTTGCTTGCACTGTCTTTAATTCTCTGCTTTTTGCACTTTACATATACTGCATCTTTAAACCAATCTCAAATGCAATTGTTACTTCTTTTGTTTAGATTAGATTAGGTAAACTTTATTAGACATTTTTAGGTTAAAAACAGTTAAGCAATAGATAGAAAGTTTATTAATCCCAAGGGGAAATTCACATACTCCAGCAGCAGCATACTGATAAAAAACAATATTAAATTAAAGAGTGATAAAAATGCAGGTATAACAGACAATAACATTGTATAATGTTAGCGCTTACTCTCTCCCGTTGGAACTGAAGAGTCGCATCGAGTGGAGGGAGGATCTCCTCAGTCTGTCAGTGGAGCAGGACATTGACAGCAGTCTGTTGCTGAAGCTCTTCATCTGTCTGATGATGATCCTGTTCAGTGGATGCAGTGGATTTTCCATGATTGACATGGAGCCTGCTTAGCACCTGTTGCTCTGCCACGGATGTCAAACTGTCCAGCTCCATGCTCTACAATAGAGCCTGCCTTCCCTCAACAGTTTGTCCAGGTGTGAGGCGTCCTTCTTCTTTATGCTGCCTCCCAGCACATCACCTGCGAGAAGAGGCGCTTGCCACAACCATCTGATAGAACATCTGCAGCAGCATATTGCAGATGTTGAAGGATGCCAGTCTTCTAAGGGAAGTATAGTCGGCTCTGTCCTCTCTTTGCACAGAGCATCAGTATTGGCAGTCCAGTCCAATTTATCATCCAGCTGCACTCCCAGGTATTTATAGGTCTGCACCCTCTGCACACAGTCATCTCTGATGATCACGGGTCCAAGAGCTGCCTGGGCCTCCTAAAATCCACCACCAGCTCCTTGGTTTTGCTGGTGTTCAGGTGTAAGTGGTTTGAGTCACACCATTTAACAAAGTCCTTGATTAGGTTCCTATACTCCTCCTCCCAAGACTCCTGATGCAGCCCATGATAGCAGTAAGTCGTCAGCTTAACTTTTGCACGCGGCAGGACTCCGAAAGTTATATTGGAAGTCCGATGTATATAAGCTGAACAGGACCGAGAGAAAGTACAGTCCCTGCGGCGCCTCTGTGTTGCTGACTACAATGTCAGACTTGCAGTTCCCGAGATGCACATACTGAGGTCTGTCTGTAAGATATTCCATGATCCATGACACCAGGTTTGAATCTACTCCCATCTCTGTCAGCTTGTCCCTAAGGAGCAGAGGTTGGATGGTGCTGAAGGCCAGAGAAGTCCAGAAACATAATTCTTACAACAGCACTGCCTCTGTCCAAGTGGGAGAGGGATGATGGCATCCTCTGCTCCCACCTTCTCCTGGTATGCGAACTACAAAGGGTCGAGAGCGTGGCGAACCTGTGGCCTCAGGTGGTGAAGCAGCAGCCGCCTCCTTAGTCTTCATCACATGTGACGTCAGGAGACAGTATTGGAAGTCATTCAGCTCACTAGGACATTATACCTTTGGGACTGGGGAGATGCAAGGTGTTCTCCAAAGCCTCTGGACTCTCCCCTGTTCCAGGCTCAGGTTGAAGGTTGAAACATATGAATAATCATCATAAAAACATCTGAAGATGTTGTCACTTTTAGCTAAGCCTGTTTATATTTTGGAATAGTTAGCTTGTCAATAGTAAAACGGAAGGCTTCTGCACCTTAAACACAACCCTTTTCAGAGCTGATTGTAGGTATCTCAGGTGACATGCATTTTCACTTGACATATATTGCCTAAACAGTGATCAAGAGTCCTGTTTTCAATTCAAAAGCATAGACCCTTATGAAGAGGCTTCCTTTTTGTGGACTAATTTAATTTTCCAAAAATACATTTGTTTTGGAAATTGTGAGCATATGACTGGATGACTTGACATGTGGATTCTGCAACATGAGTAACATGAGATTTTTTTCATAGACATTTTGTATTGTTTGCTGTTGCCCAGTATTGGTTGCTATTGGGTCCCACTTTCTCAGAAACTTTTGTCCTTTCTCTGCAAGAAAACTTGCAATTCAAAATTTTCCTCTGCCACCACTACAAACTATTAGTGGTAAGTAACATATACAAAAATGTATAATTTTTGGGCGGAGTATTCCTTTAATAAATACAGTAATCCCTCCCCTTGATCAGCGGGGTGCCTAGACCCCCTCTGATAGGCTTAAAAATCAGAAAGTAGAAAACCATATGTTTGTATGGTTATTTTTATATATTTTAAGCCCTTATAAACTCTCCCACACTGTTTATAAATATTCCCCGCAGAGTTGTCCAGCATAATCCCTTTGTATCTCTCTTAGATATTAGGTAAGATCTATTGAAATTATGTATATAAACACACTGTTTATATACAGTAAAACCTAAATATTATTTTAAAGATATTGAGTGTCTCCGATATCACATATGTTACAGCCATTACGTATAGACAGGCCACCAGCAATAAATACATACAATGTGCAAGAAAAATAGTATACAGTAAATGTGTGTACAGTGACACTAAACGCATACATGTACTAAGTACTGTAAGTAGAAAATTAATTATGGTTACTCACCAACAATGACACAATGACTTGTCCAATAACAATGAGTTTAATTTTACTGCACAACAAAGGAGAGCGCTACAGCTCTTCCAAAGGAGCCACTTCAGTACAATTGTGTAGCACCGCCGTTCTTCTTCTTCTGGCAGTCTTCAATCCAAATCCCTAAAGCAGATTCCATCCAGACTACTGCCTTATTACATCCACTTACAACCTCGCTTTTGCACCTCTGGTTGTTAGCACACCGCGTCGTGATCTTAGATATTCCTCTTCCTACTTTTTAAATAAAAAGAATCGTAGCCTTCAACAAATCCAAAACATTTACCTTTTCGCAATCGTAACATCTTCCGCTTATGCTTGGGCACCGCCCCTGAAGCTGTAGCAGATCATTTTGGAGCCATAATGAAGGGCTTGACTATGCACAAAGATAAACACAAAAGAGCACAACTCTTAACGCTAAACACGCTGATGCTGAATGAGCAGACGCAGACTCTGGTTAACACTGCATTCAGCACGCAGGAACTTAACCTGCGGTCTGATTGGTTAGCTTCTCAGTCAGATGGTAACCACCGCGTGGCTCTGGATTGGTTAGCTTCTCAGTCATCCGCCAATAGCCCCTTTGTATGAAATCAACTGGGCAAACCAACTGAGAAGTATGTACGGGGAGAAAAAAGGAACAGGTGCCCACGGGGGAACCCAAAAAAGGCAGCAAAAAATCTAGTTTATATATTTAATTATGCTCTCATAAAAAAATCCAGGATAGAGTGAAACCCCGGGGGTTAACCCTTATAGCGAGGATTACTGTCCCAAATTTCCCAAAAAAAATTTTCCCCGTTATTAAAATTATGCATATTTGCTTAAAATTCTTTGTAAACCTGATAAACCTTTTTATAAAAGGGGGGGTAATTTTTGCAAATTTACAGTCTTTAGGAATTTCTCCAGTGTTCAGAATTTTATAAAGTATACATTAAAATTTTTACAGTATACAGTAGTAACCCCTCACTATCCCCGCTTGCTACCCACTCTATCCGGGATTTTAAATGAAAAGCATATCTAAAATATATTCCGGTTTTTTGGCTGGTTCCCCGGTTTTCTGCGGACAATGGGTCTTTCAATATTGGTACTGTTTCCTCAGTTTTTTTCCCTTGATTAAAAGGGGCCTTTTTTTCCCAAAGGTTAATCCCCAATCAGGCATTATTAAAATATTAACAAAACCCCCTCAATTCTAAAAGAAATTTTCCCTGCTTGGTGTTGATTTTTTGCTTGTCTCTGCCTCAATCTCACCCCTCGGGCATTCTTTTTTTGCGCCCCCCGGGGGGTTTGAGAAAGAGGGTGTTTCTGAAAATGTTTCCCCTGGTGGAACGGAGGCATTTCCCTAAAAATAAAAGCAGGGTTATTTGTTTCCCAAAAAAGCACACTTTGTTTTTTTGATTGTTTGCTTTAATCAAAATTGCTCTCTCTCTCTCTCTCTTTTCCCTTCTCTCGACTACCCGGAAAATGTGAGCAGGGGGGGCTGTTTCCCAAAGGATGTTTGCTTAGAAGATACGGGCCCTCCTCAAAAAAAATGAAAGGGAAACTTAAAACACCGTATTGATTTTTGATTGTTTGCTTTTTTTTTTGGAGCTCTCTCTCTCTCTCTCTCTTTTAAAATTCTCTGCTCCTGAAGAAAGATATATTTCATTTTTTTAAATTTTGGAAAAAAACTGTCTTTTTTTTTTCAGGGAACATTTTAAACTTTGACAAAAAGGTGTTATTTCATGTCAAAGGGGGCTCTAATAATTTTAAAATTGTAGAGTTTATAAGGGCTTAAAATATATAAAAAAATTATCAAACATATGGGGTTTTCTACTTCCGGTTTTCATCTATCAGCGGGGGTTCTGGGGCATAACCCCAGCGATGGGAAAGGGGTTTACTGTATATACCTTCTAACCCCTAAGCCCCTCAAACATACATTTTATCTTTTTCCTGGTAATTTTAAAATCTTTTTCCAATCTAAGCTTCTCCCTCTCTGCATTTTTCACATCACTAAGCACCTGCTTAGTAGCCCCTATTACTGTTGTGAGGTTATAAAAAATACTTCACGGTATAAACCAAAAATAAAGTTAAAAGGTTAAAACTTTTCTGCTCCATTTCTGTATACCTGGGTTTTGCCTTTACTTTTTTGTAATACATTACCTCCTACTTGACAGTTCTTTTACTACTAAAAATGAAATTCTTTCTAAATCTTTCTCTTTCTTCAATATTTCTCTATAATTCCCTTTTTTAGCCTTACTAATATAAATCAAACCTTGCTCTCTTACTTGCTTTATACAATTAGCATATCATTGGGTTTTTAAGTCTTACTTTTTTTTTTTCTTTGTAATTTTTTTATCTTCACCAAGATAAACCATCTTGGCCGTAAGTAATTATCTTAGGGCCCATTCGCCTTTTTTGGATTTTCCCAGTTGTAGCATTTATTTACGGGTGAAAATTTTTTTAGAAATTCAGAACTCATTTGGTAATTGTGACAGGGGCCCGTTTTTTTATTTATTTTTTTTTAGTTGTTTAAACTGAAATATTTTGCCAGGGGACCCAACAACACGGTTGGCATGTCTGGCATAATGAATGGCTGGGAGTTGCGTGTGGGCTGGCTGGGGCTTTGAGATATCTATTCAAAATGTCCCCTACTAAAATTAAACTTAACCTTTTTGTCTTTGAATATTCATTTTTCCCAAAACAGAATGAAATTTTTTATATATTGTTATTTTTTTTTATATTTTTTTATTATATAATGTCAGCAAACCTGAGCTAAAGGTGCTGGATAGTTTTCCCCGAATTAAAAACCTCAGAGTGCTGACCCCCCAAACCCCAAACCTTAATAAGTCAAACGGGGCTTGTTTATATTGGTCACCTTTTTAAAAAATTTGTTTTGGGAAAATTTTAAAAACCCTTTTAAACAAAAAATTAATATTGGTTTCCTTTTTATGTCTGTTTAATATCTCTCTTACCCCAAATGTTTTTTACTTTTTTGGATGCTCTAACCTGGTATCCTTCCCGGGCCTTTGGGCCCTTTAAAAATTTTTTTAATTTTTTTTTTTACTGTACTTTCCCTTTGCCTTTTCTCTAGATACAGTGTCTTTTTGCTTCTTTTTTCCTAATGCAAAGCGTGAAGGGAATAGTATAAACTGCTTAAACCTCTTGTTTTAAATGTACTTTTCCCTGACCCCCCCTAGAGCTAATGTTTTTTGCATAGTGTACCGGGTTTAGCCCCCTTTTTTCTAAGGGAAAACCCTCTTTTTATTAATATAGGGTTTGGATCTAATTATGCAATTTTCTTTTATGCTATAAAAACGTCAACCCCGGGGAAATTTAGGATTTGGACCCCTACAAATGAAATGGGAAACCCCGATCCCCCCTCAAAACAATGTTTGACTGGACGGGTGGCGTAATCCCCCAAAATTGTATTGTTTTCCTGCATTGCTTTAAAAAGAGTTCATAATTATATCTGGACCACCCCGGGAGTTTGAACCTATATAATTAGAATTTTTTTTTTTATTTTTTTTGGTAAGTGACCTTATTTAAAACCCCAAGAAATTACCCAGTGTGTAGTGTTGGAAGGGAACAGTATTTCTTTGGAAAAGGTTAGGTAAATACGGTTTTTTTTAAAATACCTTGTCAGCCCATGCGACAGTGTTGATAAAATGAGGAAATTGAGCTTTGAGTTGTGTCTTCAGGGGGGCTGTGAAAGGCGGCAAAATTTTTTTATTAGCTTGAAATGCTTTTCTTTTCCATCCACAAGATGGAACAAAAACTTTGGACAAATTAAGCTTTGACACTTGTTAAGTCACCTTATACTAAGTGCACTGTTTTGTTTTGGGGAAAAAAATGGTTCAAGGGGTTCTTTAAGTAAGTGGGAAAAAATCAGAGAAAAAGGGCCCCGATACTTCAAAAAAATTTACTTATTCAGTTATAACATATAAATACATATGAATAGTATAATGCAGTAACAATAGACTATAGAAACAAATATATAACTTTATTAATATATTTTAAAAAACAAACTTATACTTACAGTAATATCAGAAATATCAAAAGCCCCGACCATCATCCTAGACCAGTAGACTGAGGGCCCATGTCAGTCGTCAGAGGATAAACCCCTGTGTGCCTTTTATCCCGTGCAGGCGGTGTGCCCCTTTTCCCCCGGCGGTTGGCGTCCAAAAAAAACCCGAGGGGAACCTTCCCTTATATAAATTAGGTGTCCTTCCCCAAGGGGCCCTTTACTTTAAAAGCAGTGTATCCAAAAGTGATCAGTTTCTCACACACCCTTTCCCACGGGGCCCTTTTGGCCGGCTAAAACAGTCCCTAGTACTAGAAAAACACAGTAATATGCTTACATGTAAAAAAAGCCTCGGTAAAAAACAACCCCTTACTTACCCCGGCTGTATTTTTAGAACTTTCCCGGCTGTTTCTCCCCAAAACATTAGTCTCTGCAGCGGGGTTTTTGCACTGGGCGACCAATGCCCATCTCCTCCTGGTTCCTTTGCTCTTTACAGGAAAAACCCTTTTTCCATTACATGCATTAAGCTGATGTAAATTACCGTGGACTATTTTAAAAGATTTGCCAACCACAGTCACTGATCTTCCCCGCACTTTTCCCAAATTACACAACAAAAAAAATCCCCCATTTAAAGGTTTTTCCCCAGTTTTACCAGTTACTATTTTACCAGTCAAGTTTTTAGTCTTCCAATTTTTCGAGAGTTCAATTTTTTTCTGACACTTTTTAAGCGTTCCTGGCCAAAACCTTGCTTTTTAACAGTTAATAGTTTGGTGCAGTCAAAAATCTCTCCCCTTTTTTCTGTTTTCCTTTTCCCCTTTTATGGTATGTAAAATAGGGACATCAGATAAAAACTTCTCTGCCAAATTTACCCTTCTACCTACATGGGAAGTTGGAGAATTAGTGATGTGCCCCAGTCCAGTCAGTGGGGGCTTTCCCTTTTTTTATTAGTATAGATTATCCTTCTGCCTGTTTCCTTAATAATGATGTCACAATTTAAAGATGATTTTTTTCTGTCTGTTAATTGTCAAGAGGTTAAATTCTGATTCCAAACCAAAATGCCTCATTTGGAACCTGGGGCCTCATTATAGCCCCGTCGTTGGGCTCCACTAAACAGGGGGAAAGCACAAAAGAAAATTTAATCCCAGAAAAACCCAGATGGGGGAATCTGTGCTTCCCAATTTTACGTTTTTCCCTTCATAAACCCCATAAAGCGTGAAAATACTTTGGCTTTGTCGCCCCAAATCACCCCCAAATTTCCTGCGCCTATTTGAATATCAAATCAATATAAAAAAAAGCCCTTAACCCGGGCCTTCTGTAAAAAAGAAAAGGGGGAAAACCCGGGAAAATATAAGACTTTCAGCGAATACCAAGTGGGGGAAAAGGAAAAAACATACTATTTGTTCAAATAAACTGTGGTATAATCAAAAAAAGGAATTTGGGTGGGTGACATAGTGTGTTGGAGAAATTTGGGAAAGCTCCGTTCAAAAAATTCGCACAGTGCGGAAATAAAAAAAAAGTCACATATAAAAATCCCCGTGAAAGAAGGGTTTGAACCCCCTGCCCGGGGTGTCATTAAAGCTTTTTGGGGGTAAAAGAGAAAAAAGGCAAAAGGGGGGAAAAAAAGCCGAAATTAAACCCAAATCTGACATTTCCATTTTTAATCCGTTTTTTATTTTTCATTTAGTAGAACACCCTGGCTTCATCTTAAAATGTTTAATTAACCAGTTTCTAAAAATCACTTTGTAATTAAAGTAGGGGTTAAAATTTTTTGTTTTGTTTTGATCTTCTCCTTATGTGATCTATGTGTGTAAATCACTCTTGCTTCTTAAACTGGCTCTCTTCCTCCAACTGGACACGGGTCCATTACTTTAAAGTGATATTACAGCTCTCTGAAAAACAAAATACTGAGATTTTCCGTGATTTTTTCATGATGAAAAGGGCAAAAACACATTATTAAACATGGGTTTCATTAGGCCCTTGCTCATGACAAGCATTATCTTTTTGAAATTTGTGGCTGCGTTTTTAGCTGTGTTGTTATTTTCTCTTTCTTTTTTATATTAAATATATATTGGCGTGGCCCCCCAAGAGTCCTTGCTTTTTTTTTCCCCAAGTAACCGTTTGCCCCCAAACAACCCAGCTCTGTAATGGGGCTTTAAAAACCACCCTAAGTTTAAAGCCCCCGATTCTTAAAAAACGTTTAAGAACTTTAAATTTTTAAGTAGTACATGTTTAATTATTCTCCCCTTTCCCACGAAAACCCCCCAGTGAAGAATATAGTTATTTAAATGAAGTTAAAGTTTTATGTGTATAATTTAACAAACATATTTTGCTGCATTTCACCTTAAAAAGTGAAATGCCCATCATATGAAAATCTGGCGCTTTAAAAAAGTGACTAAAGGTTTTTAATAGTATAACTGTAGTCCCAAGTTTACAGTAAAAATTATATTAAAGCCCTAACAGTTCTACAAGGTGCAATTGATTGAGTGCTTTTAAAAGTTCTTGGGATTAAACTTTTTTCCAAACCCCATGGGGGTCCTTTTGGGAAAGGTTTTTAAAACGTTTTCCCGTTTGGAGAAAACAGCGTGTGTTAATGCGGTATCCCCCGATAATTCTTTTTTCGATCGGCTGCTGCTGTGATTCCCCCCAGATACAGTGATATAAATACCCCAGTCGTGCAGTGAGGTAATATGGAAAAGATGACCCGCTGTGGCAACCCCTAGGGAGGAGTTGAAGAAAAGAAAAAGGGAAGAAGTGAGAACAGTTATTGTATTTGGAATACTATGGCTGTTCCGGGCCCCTTTATTTTTTCGAGTTAATTACAATCGGGGTCATTACCCCTAATAAACAATATCCGGTTAGTTTCTGTGTATTTATAAAGCGGCGTCGAAAATAATGGTAATCACACAAGAAAAATTCCTTTTCCCTTTGGCGGCTGGGTGCACCAGTTTCCAAAACCGGGGCGGAGAATTTTTAAACGTAAAAGGTATAATTCCCGTGGAAAATAATTGGTTTTACGCCAAAGTGTGGGGTTTATACTTTGGATTTGAGCGTGGAAAGTTCTTACCCCCTTTTTCTGCCCGGTCGCACTTTTTTATACATGGGGCCCCCCTGGCTTTTTCTTGATCTATTCTGATCTTTTTCCCAACAGTTTCTTTGTTTCCAGTTTATTTTGTGAAAGAAAAAACCCTGTCCTTTTTAAAAATTTAAAAATCAATTTGCTTTGATATAAATTCTGTGAAAAAAATTTATGAAAAAGGGGGGCATGGTCAAAGATAACCATATCTTGTACTTACAAGATGCCCAAAAAAATTAATATCCATGTACATTTTTTTTCAATGGAAAAAATTTTTTAATAATAATTTTAATTTCCCCAAAAAGTTCGGGAAAGGGAAAATAGAATGTATAGGGCAAATTTTGCATTAAAAATAAAACAAAGTTGTAAGCGGGAATTTTTTTTGCCATTCCCGGACATGATGTGACTCGAGTTATTTTTTAAAAACAATGTCTGGATCGGTCTTGGCTCTCTTTCTGCTTAAACTGGAGAACTAAACACTAAAACTGCCCAATAACCACTTTCAATTTGGCAAAAAACCAAGATGCTGTATCTGATTTCGGCTTTAAAAACTTTTGCAATGCTGTGGGGTTGGCCCGTTTCGTGTTTGTTGAAGGGAAAATCTAGGAAAAAAAAAATGGGGTTTATTTACAAAATAGTCTCCTCTTTCATTTGGAAAGCAATATCAAGTTTTTTTTTAAGCTGTAATTTTTTGAAAAAAAAAAATCAGGCTTCTGGGTTTTGAGACATTGGATCCACAATCCCCAAAAAACTTTTGGTTTTTTGGTACCCGATTTGAAGTCTTGTCCAGTTATTTTAGAGAATAGTTCAGCTATTAATTTGACAGGGTTTGGATTTTCATGTTTTTTCAGGGAGACATTGAATTTTGGTGTTGTTTTTTCTTTATGCCCTATCTTGTCACTGAGCACTTTGCATTCAAATTTTTTGGTCTTTTTTTTTTTGTCAGCAGAACCTTTGTTAACTATTTCAATATGGGTCGTAAAAAATTTGTTTAAAGAACATCTTCAAACTGGGAAAAAGTACTCTAATTTTACTCCAAATTTTTAAAATTTTCCTGTATTTTTCATTAATTCTTTCTACAATTTTTTTTAATTTTTTAGTAAAATTAGGTTTTAAATGTTTCCCCAGGTTTTTTATTTCCTGAAGCTGTTTCTTTTTTTTTCTTGTTTATATCCTTTATAAGTATCTTTCTTTATAGCCCTTATATCCGGTTTTTTTTAAAAACCCCTTTCTTATTTTTTATTTTTTCCCCTCCGATGGGGAAATTGTACCCTTCAGCTCGGCGGTTCATTTTAGTCTTATCCATCCCTCTTAGGGGGGTTTGTGAGCCCAGTTGGGGGTTGATGCTCCCTTGACCCCAAGGGGTTGGTTTAAAAGTTAACAATTGAGGATGGGGGAGGCCATGCTCAGTTTCAAATCCTCCTGGAATTGACAAATCCCCTTCCCACCTCACTTGCAGTTTCTGTCACTTTTGCTTACAGCTGGAGTTGATGCTGTGTCAGGTCCTGGCAGATCTGTTCCTTTGTTTTGGGTTTCCCGGGTTCTGGCAGGCCTTTTTTTGATTTTTTGACCCCTTTTTTTTGCTTCTCACCCTTATATATACTTGCTTTTAAAGTAATTAAATCCATGAGTTGAACAAAAAAAGGAATATGGGTTGTGGGTATAAAAAAAAGGGAAAAAAGCACTGCTAACAGGCTCAGTTCTAGGCGTCCTTCTCCCCAAAAGGGGCCCGGGGGGCCAAAAGCTTAAGATTTTAAAAGTTTCTACTTCAACTACATGAATTTGTTCAAGATTTCTGCACCTGTCTCCTTTTCTTTTTATTTATTTTATTGTTTTGTTTCCAGAAATTTTCCCCCTTGAGTACCTTTGGCTGTGGGGGATTTTGAACTTAAATTAGATCTTCACAACCCCCTCTACAAAAGACAAAAAGGGTTAAACTGGGCGTGCCCAGAATGGGAATATGCTGAATAGGCCGGGGAAAATGGTTTCTTTCCCTTTCCATTGCACAAGTGCTATTTTTTTTCTTTGTAGTCTGGTGTCAAAACCCCCAAAACATTGAACTCTTGGTGTTTGTCCCGGGTGAATTACATAGCCCCGGGGCAAAACCCGGTTATATTTAAGCGCTTTTAAAGATGTAATCTTATATTTTTTATGATTGTCAATGTTTTTCCAATATATTGTATTTAAGTAACTTATTAAATGGGTATACTAGTTTTTTAAAAACTTTTTTTACTACTGTGGCGGTGTGGCATATTTTTTGGGAAGTATTGTGGTATAGGGGGGGTCGGTTCTTGCTGCTGATGCTGTTTGATCACAAGCATGTCCTTTACCTGCTTTTTTAGTTGGAAAAAAAAAAGAAATTAATCAGTTGTAACTCAAATGGACCCTTTTCAGTAAAAACAAATAAATATCTTAGTATTTATATATTTTATGTTCTATTACAGAAAGGAAAAATATTATTTACTTTAAAAACGTTACATTAAAAAAAAAACAATTGAAGGGGAAATTTCTTTTTTTGTGGGTATTTATTAAATATTAAAGTTATGAAGTTTCATTGGTATTGGTATCAAATAGTAAAACCCTTTTTGTGACAACCCAAGTTGTGGACGTGTTTAGTCATCAGGTCCTTCTCTCATCTGGAGTAGCATTTGAATTGAATTTATAAATTTAAAAATTTCCTTTTTTTCCCTAAAGTTTTTAAAAATTACACCCAGGGTAAAAGGGGTTTTGTTAGCCCCTTAACCCTTATTTTAAAGGCAAAAAAAGTTCCCATTGGTTTTTTTTTTTTCAAATTTTGGGTAAAAATTTTAAATTTTTTAACCTTTCCCAACTCTTAAACTCTCATTTAGTTTTTCCCTTTGTAGTAGTATTCAAAAATTTTTTTCAGTTTCTTTTTTGACTTGGTATAGTACCTGCATTTAAAGGTTTTTGCTATCAAAAAGGGAAAACGTTAGTGTTCCTGGGGTTTTTTTTATTCAGTTCGTAAAACTGCCCCTTTAATGAAATTCACCCAAAAAAAAAGTGCACAATTTTTGTGATAGGGGGGGGTCTGGAGCTATCCATCATCTTTGAAGTCTTGCATACAACACATTTAGGCCAAACATTTTTAAAACAAATTTATATTCCAAAGCTATATATTGTTAGATTTTTTTGGGTTTCTTTGGAATTTTCTTGAAAAGTTTTTTTAATTTTTTGGATAAGAATAAATCCAACCATTTTGAACCACCTACTTAGGGAAATTTTATGCTCCAAAAATGGCGTTTATATCAAATTAGATAATAATAAATCGTTAAAAATTTAATGTTTCAGACATTCAGGGGTCCCAAAATTTTAAAAGTATAAATAGATCCATTAGTTCAAATTTTTTGGAAATTCCATCTAAGCTAAAAAATGATAAAATCGGCGAAAATTTGCCATGACCTGTAATTAGAATTAAAAAGGGAAAATACACTAAAATCCTTGTATAATGTTTTATATTTAGCCCCCAAAAAATTTTTGGGAAAAAAAAAAAGTTTAAAGTAATAATTATTTGTAATTTTTATTTAAATTAGGTGAATAGGTATATTACAATTTTAAATTTCTTAGTAAATAAAAATACCCCCAAATTTAAAATTTTTAATATGCAAGATTTTTAGTTTTAATTTGGGATACATTTTTTTTCAAAATATACCTAGGTAATAACAATCCCAATCAAAATTTTTTAACTAAATATAGGTATCCTAACCCAGAAGAACAGTCGTCATTATTTTTACTACTGAAAACTCATCTAGTGCTGTCAAGTCAATGCTGTTGTCATTGATACCATTGTAAAAAATATCACCATCAAATCTTTATCTGATGATACTTGTTTATCCACCCCCAAACTTGTGTATGTTTTATTGTTTTAAAATTGGATTACCTTATCTGGAATCTGATTTTTTGGGGCAAATGGTCTGGAGATGAGGGTATAAAAAAACAATGATATCGTTTGGTATTTATGCCCCTGGCATTTTCACCCCTTTGGGACCACCACTTACGATGACAAGAAGTACAAACCAGATTGCTTTGCACTGCAACCACCACCCCTCCGCTGCCACATCCACCCGAGACAACAGTGGCCCGGAACCAGCAACAGACTGTTTATGTTTTGTTTATGTGGAATCCCTTGCTTTTTGTACTTTTCAGAGAACAACCACAAAGGGTTGGGGAAAAACAGCCAGAGATGACTGGGGTGGACTGCACCAGCAGACATTTTTGTTGATATATGTGAAAAAATATTGCTTTGTGTTTTCTTTCAAAAAATCAGTCTTTTGGAAAAAAATTCAGCCCTGGGAGAAAAAGGAAATAAAAATCGACCCTAAAATGTTAGAATTTTACCCTACTTTTAAGGGAAAACAACGACCACCTACCTTTATCAAATCCCTTTTCGTCTGAAGTGAAGGGGAAATCTTTAACACATTCTAACACAAGGAACAGTCTTAGAAAGGAACCAAAGTGCTTTTTAAAATAATGAATTTGGGACCTTCATTCCTACCTACCCTACGGGCTTTTGAAAATCCTAATTAAAAAAATTCCCTTTTGTATAATCACGGACTCAAATTTTTTGCAAAAATAAAAAGATGAAAATTCCCCATTATACATTTAAAAATTTTAAAAATTTAAAAGAACCCCAACGCATCAAACTCCTCTTTAAACAAGATGTTTTTAATTTTAAATTTCCTTTTTTAATGTGCTTAACATGATTTGTACATAATTCAGAAAATTTTTAAAAAAATCAGGGAAAAAAAAACACAATTAAAGAAAAGTTCCTTAAAACCAGCTGAACTGGCAAATGAAAATTTTTTTTTTTTTGAACAAATTTTTCTTGTTAGTTTTATTGTGTCACTGTTTAAATTTTTTTTTAATTGGTTCCAAACAAATAAACATAAAATTTGAAATCAGTCTGGATTTAACTTTATCTGAAGATACAAATCTAACCTAACAGGTAACACTTAAATTTTTATTTTTTCCTCCTTTTAACAAAAAAATAATATCATGAAATAGCAAAAACTTGTGGTGTTTTAAATTTTTAATAAGTTTGTTTTGTAGGCATTTGTATTTCTTGTGTTTTTTACTGCTTAAAAAATGACCTGGAGGAGTTTTTTCCTCCCCTAAGCTTCAATTTTGTTATATTTGAGAACAACCCAAAAGTACATCTAACTGAAGTCCCTATGGCAATCAGTTAAATTTAGATTTGGCCCCGCTCCCCATTCTAAAATTATTTTTTTTCCCCCTTCTTCAGTTTCATTGTAAAAAATTTTCGTAAGGTTTTTAATTACTGTACTTTTTGGGAAGATCCCTTTTTCCTTTTTTTGCTGTAATTTTTTTTCCCGGGAAAGCTTTGTGTTCCCGTTTTTTTTCTGTGGGGCTTAAAACTAGTGACAGGAAGGCTAAAAAAAGGGGAAAAAAAAAACTTAAATCCCCAATATTTTCATTTTTATCTGTCATTGCTAGGGATGCTTCAATAAAGGTTTTTTTAAAGGGCCCAAAACAAGACCAGTTTTCATGAAACTGATTTAATTTTTTTTTGTCCCAAAAAAATATTTTTTCCCAGGCTCCCAAAATCAGATGCATAAAAATGCCTTTCTATATTAAAAAAAGTTGTTAGCTGTTCTTTTTATTAATAAAATTTAAATTCCATTGGCTTATTTTCAGTACCACAACAATACTAAAAATTGGTAAATTTCCTTGCAATATATACTTTAACTAATAAATATACAAAAATTTTCACATGATACCTTGGTATAAAAAAAAAATAAAAAGCTTCTCATAATTAAAGGCTGTTTTTATTGTTTTCATTTTTTTTAAATATAAATTCATGTACTTCTAGATTTTAATCATTTTAAATTATTAATTTCACTAATGCTGTTTGCTTTTAAAATATACATTTTTGTACATGTATTAAAGTCAGTAATTTTTTTAATGTATCCCGCTAGACATTTTTAAATTTTTTAGGTTTTAATTATAAATTTGGTTTTCCATTTTAATTATTTATTAGTTTTTCTTACCAAAGATTATGCTGTATGACACACAGGGAAAAAAATAATTTCAGGTATATATTAAAATGCCCAAAAAAATTTTTAAGCAGCAATCTTGGTTTTTCAATATTTTTTTTTCCAATTAAAAATTTAGCTGCTGGACTTAAAAAAAAACTTGCTGTTCCTCTCAAACAACTTGTAAATTTTTAAATTTTAAAAGACAAAGTAAAAAAGGGGTGAATTAAAAATAAACTTTTCTGCTGTTGCTTTTTTTTTTTTTAAATTTTTTTAATTTTATTGTAATCATTCCAAACAAATAGATAAATTTTTTCAAAAAAAAGTTGAAAAAAATCAACCCCCGAAAAATAAACATGGCCAACAAAAATAAAACTTAAAGCTTGTAAACATACCTAAATTGATGAGTTTAATAAGGCAATAGAGATGAATGGAGAAGAAAAAGCAGGAAAATTTCTTCCTCGGTGCTTTAAGAGCTTATTCTAAAATATTGATTAGATTTTACCAGGTTTGAAAGCGTTCTTGAGATCTTCAACTGAAATTTGATTTTTTTCCAATTTCAAATAGTATAAAACATTGGTTTTCCCCCCTTTACTTAAAAGGAGAGTTAAGGTTCTTCCAGTTTAGCAAAATAAGGGGCAAACGTGCCAATAATGTAATTTAATGCAAACACAGTTTGTTTTGCCCTTTTACAAACCCATCTTTTGGGAAAAACCAAAACCGGCTTAATTTGGGAGATGAGGGGGGTTAAGCACCAAAGGCTGTCCCGAAAAGGGACTTAAACATTTTGGTCCCAAAAAGGTTTAATTTGGGGCAGGACCGGCCGTGACCCCGTGAGGCTGGGACTTGATTGCAACATTTGCAGGTTGGATCTTGCCCTGGGAAAAATTTTTAACAGTTTTTTTAAACGGGGACAGATATTTCAATATATAATTTTTAGTTGAATAATTGTAAAAACTTTGGGATATGGAATTTTGGGGAATTCTCTTCTCCTTCCCTCCTTTTCTGATATATTTGGAGGGGATGAGATCCCCTTTTCCCCTTGTCCTCATGGATCTTTGAAAGGAAAAGGGAACCGAAAAAATAATTTTATATTTAAAAGGGGTTTGTCCCCCAAATTAAAGGGGGAATAAATTTTTCCCGCATCAAAAAGGGAAAAGGGGCGAGATGGGGAAAACGGGCCCGGTTCTGTTTTTACCAAAAATTTTTAAATTTGAAGATAGTGGGAAAAAAAATGTTGTAGCTGGAAAGTTAAAAATTTTGGGAAAGTAATTTTCAAAAAGGGTACAGATATTTGTTTTAAATCTCTAAACAATTTTTAAACCCAAATCTTTTCCCGATAAAAAAAACTGCATATTTTGCAAGGGGGTTGAAAAGGTAGTTCTCTTGCAGAATTTCTCAAAATAAAAAATTCTCCCTTTAAAAAGCTTTCTATAATTGGTTCCCTGTTCGTTGGGTAAACAATTGGGGGTATTAAATATTGGGAATAACCATTTTTTTGGGGACAAAGCCCGGGGAAAATAAAAGGGTTTTTTTCTGGGATTTTTCCTATAACCGAAACCCAAATTTTATTTCATCTATTTGTTCCAGGTTTTTTAAGCTTGTATGTTTGCTGCCCCGTAATAAAACTGAAAGTTAGGAAGAAATCCACCTTCTGCCTTAGGTCTTTGTGGGGGCCCCTTTGGATATGGGATTTTTGAGTTCCAAATACTGTAAATGAGGTTATGGTTGGAAACAAAAATTTCTTAAAAATGATTTTTTTGATGTATTTGGAATGTTTTGGGAAAGGGAAAAAGAAGCTTGGGGAAAGGGAAATTCCCCTTTTTAACAATGTTAATTTTTTCCAGCTAGAGTGGATGGGCGTTGACCATCCCATCAAAATCTTGTTTAATTTTTTCCCCACAGATGGCGATATTTTTTTAAAAAAAGGGTTTTTTGTTTTTCTTGTGATTTTACCCCCTGGCATTTTAAAATGATCTGCAATGATAAAAAGGGAGGGTTTTCCCAAACTAATTTTTAAAGTTAAAAATTTACTGGAAAGTACACTTCTTCAAATTAATTTTTAAGACCAGAGATCTTTTTTAAATTCTTTAAATGCTTTAAACTGCATGCACAATATTTTCTGGGTCCCGGTATATACAGTACCATATCATCTGCATTTAAAAAATTTTTCTTTCCGGGCCTTCCGAATCCCCTTTATCTGATAAAGCATTTCAACAGTGAACCTTTATGGTTCAATGGTGATTTGTAAACAACAGTGGGGGAAAAGGGACATCCCGTCGTTTAAAATTTTTAGTTTAAAAATAGTCCCCGAAAAAATGTTGTTAATTCAAGCGGAAAAAACCCGGATTGGTATACAGTAGTTTGATCCATGCCCAAAAATTCTGGAACCCCAAAATTTTTCAATTTTGTGAAAAAAGGGAGTTCCTTTAGTCAATTTAAAAAGCTTTTTTTCTCAATGATGATAATGTCTCTGGGGTGTTTTACTTTTTTTTGAATATATTACATTAAACAGGGGGAGAAATTGGAAGATCAATTTGGGGGCCTTTTTAAATCCCGTTTGATCTTGGATATTACTGGAGGGGCCTTTTTTCATCCTTCTGGGTAAAAATTTTTGGGGTATCTTCTTTATTATTCAGATTTAAATTGGTTTTCTATGATGCACCTTGAAAAAAAGGTTTTTTATTTTGTTTTTGGAGATATGGTGGGTTTGCTTTGGGGAAAAATTTGAGGTAGGGAATTTTTTGTCTCTAGCTTCTGTAAATGTTGCTAATTTAAAAGGGGGCTAGCTGGTGGGGAAAATTTTTTATAAAAAATTTTACAGGGGAACCCCTCAGGGCCTGCTGCTTTACTTGAAATGACTTTATAGCATCCCCAAAATTTTGATAGTGCCCGAGGGTTTTTTCCCGTTCCTCAGCACTAAAAAAATATCTATTTTTGGTATCCCGGAATGTAAAAGCGAAAAGCAGGGTTTTGTGTTGTCTTCTTTAAACTCAGTAAATTAAAATTTATAGCAGTCTCTAAATTTTGCATTATATTTCTATGGGCAATGATTTCATCTCCGTTTATGTTGGTGATTACTGGGATTGCATTCGAACTTCTTGTTTGGTTTTTTGTGCTAAAAACATTAAACTTTCTCTCTGTTTTATAGTAATGAAAGTCTTGGGGTTTATAAAAACTGTAAGTTGTTCCCGTTTCTTTAGTTGTCAAAAGGTTGGAGTTCTGAATCAGAGCCTGCCTTTTCCTATGAAGAGCCTCACTTGGGCCTTCCCTTTCTTCATCTATTCTAAGGGGGAATTTTAAATTTTAGCTCAAATTTTTTGGGGTTTTTTTTAATTTGGGGGGAAAATAAAATTCCTTTGCCCCGTTTATTCTTTGGCAAAAAATTGTTATTTCTTTTTGAAACCAAATAATCAAATTTTTGGTCTTAATTAGCCTTTTAGTTTTTGGAGGCAAAAATTGGGTTTTTGAAAAATTTTTTTAAACCTACAGGGGTCCCCAAAAAGTTTTGGTTTAGTTTAAAACCCAAGAAGGGGCTTTTATGTTGTGGGCATTCCCCTTGAAGGGGCTTTTAGTGGATTTAAAACCCCAAATTTTAATTTGGGTTTAAAACCCAAATTACATTTTGGGCCCCTGAATTCCTTTCGACACTGGATGCATAAACATTTATAGAATCATTTTTTCAGTTAAAAAAAATTTCCCCTGACAATCACATATCTCCCTTCAGGATCAGATACCATCTGATGCAACAAATGAGACTGTTCTATGTTTGAAATTCCCACACCTCTGGTTTTTTTTATAAAGCTAGGGAAAGGGGAAAATTTGGGCCCGTCCCGTCTTTTGCAGCTGGAACTGATCTTGTTTAAGTGGGTCTCCCGTAAAATACTGTTTTAAGGGTTTTAAAACCCTTTTTGGTGAGAAATTTTTTTTTTAATTTTTTGATTCAAATTTTCCCGCTCCAAAATTAAATGTCCCCTCATGGAATATTGATTCTGAATTTTGATGTCATTTTTTTTTAACTGGGTAAGGGCAGCTTTAACCTTAATTTCCAATTTCCCCAGATTATTGCCATGCAGCCTATTTTTCGTTGGTAAAATTTTTAATTATAAGGAGTAAAGGATGTTAGATATAGCCCGTTTCAAACCCCCCCTTATCCCCCCAACCCCCCTTCTGCCTCCCCGTGAGGTGGGGCCCTACTTCACAAAATCCAGTTTCCCGACATACCAAAGCCGGACGTCCCAAAACCCGGGCCCCCCCTTTGGCCGGGGTTTGAGGAAATTTAAAACCCCAGAGATATCTATTGCCCATAAAATCTAAATACTATATGCCAAAATATAATTATTAACAGACTATAAAACATAAAAATAATCTTGGGAGTTGGTCCCTCCCGATCCGAAGATGGGCGTCTGAAGTGGAGCTCATTAGCAGCGGTGTTATTTTTCATATTATTTGCTTATTATCCTGAGATATCCTGCATTTATTCAACCAAGGACACTGCTACAGTATATATGTAAGCATATATAAATATGGCCAGCAAGAAAGGGGTCCAAAGAAAAGAAAACTAAAGCTGCACCCAAGCCAAGATCAGCAAGCCCTAGCTCAAGATCCCGGCCTTTCAGAGAGAGAGCTGGAACAGCTGGCTGCAAAGTACAGACTCTTCGGGACCAAGGTCCGCTACATGCCGCCGCTGAGAGTGAAAAGGGGAGCGAATGCGATCGGAGTGCAGATCTCGATAGCTCGCTGATCGGAGAACACCTGAAACTGGAAGGCCTTACAGTCCAGATCTCAATTACTCCACGAGCCGAATAGCGGGGCACTGGCTACAGTAGAGTCTGGCGCTTCACGTACAAGAAGCACAATTAAAATGTCTAAACTGGAGGTGATGCTCGCTGAGATCGTACAAGATATAAAGAAAACCGAGAAGGCAAATGAGAAAGCAAGGGCAAAGGCACATGAGAGGCTGAAACAAGAGTTGCTGGAATTGAAACAGGAATGGCAGCAAGCAAGCGAAACGCGGCTGATGCTGCAACAGGCAAATGAAAGGCTGCGACAAGAAATGCAAGTGGAAATCGACAGGTGCTGGGTAAAATTGAAAGCTTACTGATCAATTGGAGGATCTCAAGGAGACATTCACGACTAGGATTGAATTAGCGAAAATTTAGCCACCAGTGCTGAAGAAAAAGCAGAAAATGTCAGCTCAATGCAAAAACTGGAGACAGACTGGCTGCTTTGGAAGATGGAAGTAGAAGGTATAATGTCAGAATTGAAGGTCTGCCTGAGAATCGAGAAAGTTCAAACCCGGTGAAATTCGCTGCTGAACTTTTTTCTAAAATAATCGGGGGACTTTAAAGCAGAATCTGAGATAGCAGCGCTTACAGCGTCGGATCAAACACCGTTAGACCCAGACCAAGATCTTTTATAGTTCATTTTGAGCGATTATCATTTAAGCTAGAGGTAATGGCACTCCTCAGAAACAAGGAAGATATTATATATGAAAATAACCACATTCGTATCTTCCTGACTTCTCTCCAGCAACAGCTACTAAGCGCGCCTTCTACAACATCAAACAGCGGTTACGGCAAGCCAGCGTCAAATACAGCCTCTTGTATCCGGCAAAACTGAAAGTGGAATGGCAGGGTCAATTCTATGTCTTAGCTAGCAAGGAAGAAGCAGAAAAGGAATTAAGAAAGCTGATCCGGACTATTCTGATACATAATAGTGAGTCATGGCGGTTAATAATCTACTGTCTGATCTATTGTTTTAAAATACGGGTTTTATCAGCATATATTCTCATTATTCTCATTATTACTTAGTATTACTAGGGCTATCTGTTTATGTTTTATTGTGCTTAATTACTTTTTCTTTCCTTTTTTTTTTCTAATTACTTCATCTCTACCCTAAACAGAGACTGTTCAATATCATACCCTTGGTTTATTGTTATTGCTATTACTGCATTAAGACTTGTTATGCTTATTTTGGACACATCTTTAACACCATCACCCGGGTTTATTATCTGGGTGTATCATCTTAATGCACTAAAATTGCTGAAGACTATATATATATTTTAAGTGCAAAATTCTTTTTTTTTTCTTTTTAAAGACTATATTGGTAACAGATATCTCTATCTTTTAACCATAAAGCGCTGCATGGGGCTTGTTTTGCTTTGGGCGTGCTCTGTCTCTGGGTATGTCAGAGGACTGGGACTGTGAAGTGGGTTTTAGCCTCACTTGGGGAGGCAAAAGGGAGGGTGGGGGTTAAGGGGAGAGAAAGAGAGCAGGCTTGATCTATACCTAATCTATCCATCTAATCTTTATAATTATAACTATCAACATAATAATAAGCTGCATGGCAACAACTCTTGGGGAAATAGGAAATTAAGACCTAAACTGTCTCACTTCCAGTTAAGACTATAAAATGACATCAAAAACTCAGAATCAGTGTCTCCATGATGGGACAGTTAACCGTAAGCTGGAATGTTAAAGGCCTGAATCACGAATTAAAGAGAAAGAAAGTACACTCTCACCTAACAGGTCTAAATGCTAAAATAGTATTTTTACAGGAAACCAACTTACTAAGCAAGGATCAGTTCCGGCTGCAAAAGACTGGACTGGCCAAATGTTCCATTCTAGTTTTACAAAGAAAACTAGAGGTGTGGGAATTCTCATACATAGAACAGTACCATTTGTAGCATCAGATGTAGTATTGGATCCTGAAGGGAGATATGTAATGGTCATGGGAGACTTATCTAACTGTAAAATGATTTTGATAAATGTTTATGCACCTAATGTTGATGATAAGGAATTTATACAAAATTTATTTGCATCCATTCCCAATCTGAACACTCATAAAGTTATAATGGCTGGGGACTTTAATTGTGTTCTAAATCCACTTTTAGATAGGACTTCCTCCACAGGGGAACGCATCTAACACCGCAAAGATAATTACAAAGTTTATAACTGATCACAACTTATCAGATCCCTGGAGGTTTTAAACCCAAATTCAAGAACATATTCTTTCTACTCACCAGTACATCATTGCTACTCAAGGATTGATTACTTCTTTATAGACAATAACTTCTTGCCTAAGATTAAATCTTGCAAATACGATGCTATTGTTATTTCTGACCATGCACCTATGATCTTGGAGCTAAAATTACTAAGCCCCATACACTCACCCGCAGATGGCGCTCAACCGCTTCTATTAGCTGACGAGAATTGTACTGAATTTATATCCAAACAAATCAAATTCTTTCTAGAGACAAATACATCCCTGAGATCTCTGCAGGAATACTCTGGGAAACTCTTAACGCCTTCTTAAGAGGACAGATTATCTCATATCTTTCCCACAGAAATAAATCCGAAGCCAAGAAAGTAGCAGAGATAAAAGCGAAATTACTAAAATAGATGAAGAACATGCCAGACTACCAAGCGAGACTCTACATAGGAGGAGGCAGGCTCTACATTCAGAATTAAACCTCTTGACAACTAAAGAAACTGAACAACTAATTTACAAATCCAGACATCATTATTATGAACATGGAGAGAAAGCTAATAAGCTTTTAGCTCAACAAATTCACAAGCAAGAAGTGCAACGCAATCTCGTAATCACCAACACGAACGGAGATAAAATCATGAACACAAAAATATAATGCACACTTTCAGAGACTACTATAAATCCCTATATACTACTGAGTTTAAAGAAGACAATACACAATCAAATGCATTTCTGGATACATTACAGATACCACAAATAGACGCTTTTAGTGTGGAGGAACTTGATAAACCTCTGGCATTATCAGAATTACTAGATGCTATAAAGTCACTCCAAGGTGGAAAGCAGCAGGCCCTGATGGCTACCCTGCAGAATTTTACAAGAAATTCTCCGCTCAGCTAGCTCCCTCCTATTAGCAACATTTACAGAAGCCAGAGATAACCAATCTCTTCCACAAACCTTTCGCCAAGCACTAATCACTGTCTTTCCAAAACAAAATAAGGACTTATTACAATGTGCATCATACAGACCAATTTCACTTCTGAATAACGACGTTAAAATACTCTCTAAAATCATAGCTAGAAGGATGGAGAAAGTGCTCCCCTCGTAATATCACAAGACCAAACTGGATTTATTAGGGGCCGACACTTATCTTCAAATCTTCGCCTGTTTAATGTAATATACTCACCAACTAAATCAAACACCCCAGAAATATTATTATCATTGGATGCAGAAAAAGCATTCGACATGATTGAATGGAAATACCTTTTACTACATTGGAAGTTTGGGTTTGGCCCAACATTTGTGCATGGATTAAATTACTGTATACTAACCCAGAAGCTTCAGTTTGCATCAATAACATTTGCTCAGACTACTTTAAACTAGAGCGTGGCACTAGACAAGGATGCCCTTGTCACCGCTGCTGTTTGCATTGCCATTGAACCACTGGCAATACATTGTCGAAATACTGATCAGATAAAGGGGATTAGCAGAGAAGGACTGGAACAGAAAATCTCATTATATGCAGATGACATGGTACTGTATATATCGGACCCAGAAAATTCTGTGCCTGCAGTCTTAGCAGCACTCACAGAATTTCAAAAGATCTCTGGTCTCAGAATTAATCTGAATAAAAGTGTACTCTTTCCAGTGAATTCTCAAGCATATAATATTAGATTAGACACCCTACCTTTTATCATTGCAGAACAGTTTAAATACCTCGGGTAAACATCACAAGTAAACATAAAGCTCTTTATCAACAAAATTTCGCTCTGCATGGAAAAAATTAAACAAGACTTGCATAGATGGTCAACCCTTCATCTCACACTAGCTGGAAGAATTAACACTGTTAAGATGAATATTCTTCCTAAGCTCCTTTTTATTTCAAAACATCCAATATACATTAATAAATCATTCTTTAAGCAATTAGATTCAACAATAACCTCATTTATTTGGAATTCAAAACATCCACGCATCAAAAGAGCGACCCTACAAAGACAAAAGGCAGAAGCGGCATGGCTCTACCTAACTTCCAGTTTTATTACTGGGCAGCAAATATACAGGCGATAAGAACCTGGACACAAATAGAAGAACATACACAGGCTTGGACCACAATAGAAGTAAAATCCTGCAGTACTTCTTTGTATTCCTTGCTCTGTGCTCCAATAAACACACGTTATCGGCAATACACTAATAACCCAATTGTGCTCCACTCACTTAGAATCTGGAACCAATGTAGAAAGCATTTTAAGACGGAGAAGCTTCTATCTGTGGCACCTCTGCAAGAGAACCACCTCTTTCAACCTTCACAAACATATGCAGTTTTAATATCTGGAAAAATTTGGAATTAACTTGCTTAGAGATCTTTATATAGACAACGTCTTTGCATCCTATGAACAATTACATTCCAAATTTAACATTCCAGCTACACATTTCTTTCACTATCTTCAAATCAGGAACTTTGTTAAACAGAACCTTCCAGATTTTCCTCATCTTGCACCCTCATCCATGCTGGAAAAATATTGCTCAATCTCAAGGACTTAGACTCCATCTCTACAATATATAAAATCATTTTACAATCCCTCCTTTCAAAGATCCAAGAGGACACTGGGAAAAGATCTCTCAATTAATATATCAGAAAGGAGTGGAAAGTAGCAATGCAGAGAATTCACTCGAGCTCCATATGCAAAGCATACAATTATACAACTCAAAATTATATATCGAGCACATCTGTCTCGACTAAAACTCTCAAAATGTTTCCAGGGCATGATCCAACCTGTGAGCGTTGCAACCAAGTCCCAAGCCGTCACTAGGTCACATGTTCTGGGCCTGCACCAAATTAACATTATTCTGGACAAAATTTTAATTACCTTCAGACAGCCTTGGACTCACAATCCCTCCTAACCCATTAACAGCTGTGTTTGGGGTTCTTCCAGAGGGCTTAAAGTGGAGAAAGACAAACAAATTGTGATTGCATTCACTACACTTTGCACGCAGACTTATTCTGATAAACTGGAAGAACCCAAACTCTCCTCTTTAAGTCAGTGGGAAACTGATGTGTTATATTATTTGAAATTGGAAAAAATCAAATACTCAGTTAGAGGATCCGTACAGACTTTTTCAAAACATGGCAGGATCTAATCAGTAATATTTTAAAATAAGTTCATAAAGCACAGAGAATTTATTAATTTAGGTATGTTTAAAGCCTTAAATTTTACTGCCGTTTGGCTTGCTCTCTCTCTCAAGGGTGGGGATCGATCTGTTCTTAACTCATTTTTCTTTTGTAAAACTTGATTGCTTTGTATGGAGTGCAATAAAATTAATAAAATAATAAATATATATATATATATAATCTTCAGCAATCTTAAAGTATTAAGATAATAAACCCAGGAATGGTTTTAAAAATGGTCTAAGATAAGCATAGTAAATCCTAATGCAATAATAACAATAAACCTAGGGAATGATAGATAGATAGATAGATAGATAGATTGATAGATACTTTATTAATCCCAAGGGAAATTCACATAATCAGCAGCAGTATACTGATACAAAGAAACAATATTAAATTAAATAGTAATAAAATGAAAAGAAATTAAAATAAAATTAATGTTGCATTTACTCCCGGGTGGAATTGAAGAGTCATAGTGTGGGGAGGAATGATCTCCTCAGTCTGTCAGTGGAGCAGGACAGTGACAAAAGTCTGTCACTGAAGCTACTCCTCTGCCTGGAGATGACACTTTTAAGTGGATGCAGTGGATTATTCATGATTGACAGGAGTTTGCTTGTGGAGATGTTAAACAGTCTCCTTTAGGGTTTAAAAAAAAACAAAAAACCCTACTTTAATTTCTTCCACACACATGTCTATACCTGTAATTAAAAAATAAACAAAAAGTGTCTGAGTAGAGAAAAGGATGTATAATTTATAATACCTGTATTATTACAAGTGGATCAGACAACAGGTGATGTCTTCTTGCCAGGTCTTTTCTAGTTTCAAGTGATCTTCTGTAATCGTGAGCTATCGTGACTTGCATCACTTGCACCTTCGCCTCCCATTTTCGCTCTCGGCTGGAGATGATGCAGTGGAGCGGGGTCCTGGGAAGTCTGTGCATTCGCCTGCCTGTTCCAGGTCAGTCTCTGAAAGGCCATACCTCGTACTTGGGCTTGATGTCTGTCTAGACTTGGATGTAGTTTTAAATTTCCTTTCCGGTTCTTTCTGACCCCCTTTCTTGTTACTCATGTTTATATACTGTAGTGGAAACTCCTTGGATCAGGTAAAGTATACCTCAAAATAATAAGAAATAAGTGAAAAAATAAAGCCGCTGCTAACAGAGCTCCGCTTCAGACGTCCATCTCCCGTAACGGACAAGACCAATTCCTGCTGTTAGTCTAATTGCAAGTGATGACTTATCCGATTTCTTTTTCTCAGTTTGTTAGTCAATTTCTTTAATGTAAAGGCTAATATTCCTCCACTCACTGCTCTTTTGTTTACACTGCAGGAGGTTTGCTGCAAAAACTACTGGAATACCTTGCGAAAATGAGCACTATGACTAAATTACTGTAAAGCTTAAAAAGCAGGGACTGAAAATATTGTATTTTGTGATCTGCCAATTTTACGATCACAGATCAAATCTTTTTGTAATGAAAACTTTCTGATTTAGATAGGCAGCTGACCAAGTAACTCCAAGTCTTGCAAAAAGCATGTTTTTCTTACAAAAGTCTGATCTCTGACAGGCTTCTTTAATACATTTATTTACTTTTTTTTAGAACAAAAGGTTTCTTCCTTTTGACCTCTCAGCTAGATTAGCTATCAGTCAATTAACACATCTTGACATTGGTTGTTTCAAGGAGTGGCTCTGAATTATTTTGATATTAATCTGGTGTGTAGATAGCCTGCTTGTGGTAGTTGCCACTTACCTTAAAAAAATATTAATTTGAGGTTAATTTATTATATTGTCAAATTGCAATGACCATGTATACCTCTCCACAGTTTTTGTTTTGAGAATTTTATTGCATTAATTTTTTAGAACAATTGTGATGAGCACAGGTCAATCAGCCTAGCAATCTCCCATTTACCTGGATTCTACAAAATCAAACTGAATTAAGATTGAAGGACATCATACTTTCTACCACACTATCTGATAATAATCCCAGTGTCAATGGCTCTGTTTAAACAAAACAAATTGTATCATTTGAGTGAAATTTGCCCTTAGCAGATTTCCTACTGTATCCCGTATTCTTGTTTAAGAATTTATTTTATAGTAACAGTTGGAATCCACTGTACTAATTTAATTTATAATTTTAAATATTTAGATGATGTCACCTTTCAATCTGCTTAGGTTTATTTCTTCTCATAGCACATATGTTTCCATCCTGGAATCGCCCTAGTTGCTCATTTGTTGATTTTCCCATATCACCTTTATTTATTTATTTATTTTTAATTTTTATTAAAAGTAATATAAAGACCACAACTTTACACTGTATTCCAGGTAAAACTGCACTAGTATATATTTTAAGCATAACATCCCTTTGTTTGTACTGTGCACATTCTGATATATAACATCCTATTAGTGTTCTTGTTTCTGTACACTGCCTTGATCTAGTCATTGATGAGTCTTTTGGCTCCTACATCCTAATTTTAAGGTGTATTTTCATGTTTCAGACCTCCCATTGTGTATTCAAATCTAACGTTTCTACTTGCTACATGTAGTATCTTATACTGTATTTAATCTGCCACAAATCAGCCCAGGTTGACATGCTGTCTAGATCAGTTTTAGCTGATGCTACTTTATCTACTCTTCTGTCTAGTTTAGAATTATCTGTAGACTTCACCGTTTGTTGATTATATTGTTTTCCAGATTGTTTACCAGAAAGAGCAGCATCCCTAGCACTGATCCCTGAGTAACACCAATTTTGACAATACTTAAATAAAAAAAACACAAAAAGAAAGTTGCTAACAGTTACCCTTTACTCCTTTTGTTTGAAGTAATTTTGTACCCACCTACACACTATGCCCTAAATTACCACTTATTTTAGTTTGATCATTAAGATAGGACTTAAGTTCTTTGTGTCACTGGAAACTATATTTGTGTTAATTTTGTTTATTGATGAGCTGCAGGATATAGTATGTCAGTGTTTATTTTATATCATATAATTTTAATACCATTGAAATAATGCTTACATTTCCATATGATTATATTTTTGTGTCACTCGGTACTATATTTATTTTTTTGCAAAACTCTATTTTCAGGTAAAGTAAGGCAAGTGTTTACTGAATGGTATGTTAATGTAATCTGGGTTTCACTTATTTTATATTTCATTAAATAAAGCAAAAAAGTTGAGTCCATTCATTTGCACATTTTTTAAATTTGGCTGCCTGTAGTAGAGGTAAATGTTTCATATCAGCAATACAGTACATACTTTTTAAAGAACCCATAAAGTGTAATTGATTCAATTTTTTTTATATATAGAGTTAAACAGTTTTGAATTCTGTCTTTAGTGTACATTGTAAAAATAAATGTGATAAAACTTTCTGCTGTAGGGTTCACCTTTTGGAATTTATTAGGAGTGCCTGCATTTTAAGCATAAAGTACACAAAGCATTGCCTTTTCTGTTTTTCAAACCCAAACAAATGAATAATTTGTCAGTTGTTAATGCACAATATTATATAATGTATTTTAAATTCTTTTCATACTTTTCTAAGCATACCAAAAATCCAGTAGTTCAGAACTTGGTGTTCTGATTTGTTATATTTAAAGGCAATGGCAAAATCATGTGTTTCTCTGACTTATTGAAACATTAGGTATTGATCCCTTGGTGTGAATGTGCAATCGAAACCCTTAAGAAATTACGCTAAGAGAAAGAGAAAAAAGAATGCCATATAGGCATCACAAAACTGAGGTTCAGGTTGGAGAATCATCTGAGTGTGGTAAGAAATTATATAAATGAGTATTGTTTTGTTTTAAGAGCAATAGTGGGTAGCATATCTGGCATATTTCACTGATGTGTTCACCAAACACAGACAGAGCTCTTGAAGTGTAAAGGGTGCAAGCACACATTTCCAGTCTCAACAGTGAGCTGAATTGATACTTTACTGACTTTGAAACCAGGTCTGATATACTGGGCATGGTGTAAAATTCTTTCATTGTGACTGAGAACAGCACCAAAAAGCCTACTTGTCAGACTGCAGGAAGAGATAATGGATTTGTCCTCCAACTGTGGACTGAAGTTGAAACATACAGAAAAGACACTGGCTTAGTTCTGGTGTGGAAAAGGAAAATACTGATCTGAGCAAATGTACACATAAACTTTACTTTCAGATCTACTTGCCTATGTAAAGCGACTTTATCAGCTTTCACCTAAGTCAAAACCAAGCAATGATAGAGATTCATTGTGACAATAACATTGCAGCAAGGGTAAAGTGAGTTCACTTCCTGGGTCCTTCATGCTTGGAGAGCACTTTGAGTAGTGAGACAAATGCTTTATAAATGTAAAGAATTATAGTATTAATAGCCTTATTACCATTGTGGCTACATTGCTCCCAGAACTATCAAAACTTGTCAAAAGCAAACAAACTCAAGTATCTTTTTAAAGGGAGCTGTATTGGCTTGGTGAGTCTGTTTTTGTTCACCCACAGTTAATAATCCACTTTTGGTTGATATGAAACTTTACATTATTATAATAATTGACTAATATTGTTAGTTTTTAATAAAAGTGATTTAAAAATGAGTTTAAAGGAACAAATTTAAAGTCATGCTAGTTGATGTGAATGAGGGGGTTCTTGAGACTTATTGAAGGTTGAAAAGAAAGAATTGTGAATCACAGCTCTATAGAAGGCATACGAGATGCGATCCAAAAGTTCCCAGAATGCATTTATTCTGCATCCAGAAGGATCACAGCAACACCAAGTCAATGCTCATTTGTTTCTTTGATGTAAAGGGTATCATCCACAAGGTATTTGTGCCACAAGGACAGACGTTGAATGGAGCATTCTACAGGGATGTTCTAAGGCGTTTGTGAAATCGAATTCGCCAAACACGCCCTCAGATGTTGGTTGACAAGTCATTTCTTTTTCATTACGACAATGCACCAGCTCACACATCTCTGATTGTGCATGAATTTTTGGCTTCTACAAAGTTTACTGCCATTCCCCACCCTCCGTACTCCCCTGATTTAGTGCCGTCTGATTTTTTTTTTTATTTCCTAAGATGAAGATGAGGCTCAAAGGACACAGATTTGAGACAGACGGTGGAGGAGATCAAGAGGTAACAACCGCAGCTGTCTTGAATACACTGACAAAAAACGACTTCCAGAGGTGCTTTGAAAGGTTGAAATCTCGCTGGGATTGGTGTATCAACTCAGTGGGTGACTATTTTGAAGGAACTGTTCACCATTAACTGTTATTTGGTGTGTATGCTTTTAAATAAATGCATTCCGGGAACTTTTAGATCAGACCTCATATATCACGAAGAACCAGGTTTACCAGGTCTTTATTAGATACATAAATGACCATCACTCATTCTATTGCAGAATCTGCTTTCATCACTCAAAGTAATAGACAGCTGTTCCTACTTTCAGTTAGTCCATTCAAACTGCTAGGTAAGTGTGTTAGTGACAAGTAAATGATGGTCATGCCGGGGGAATGTGTTACCACAGTCCTGCTTCAAGAAGGCTTTTGAATATGTTTTGAGTGCATGCTATCTTAACCGTTTAGTCTTCCTCTCTTCTGATGCCCTGATCTTATTGTGTGAGTGTTTGCCTCACCTGTCCAGGCCCACACCTTTGACTGTTAGTACTCTCATCTTCATTTTGTCACCAACAATACAGACATTCTCCTATCCAGTTCATTGTGCAGTATTAAGAAAAGACCATCCTGCTTCATTAATGCCATCAGCAGATCCTGCTGGAATTCTGTTAATTGCATGAGTAGTGCATGGTTGTCTTTGTTCATGCAATCATCTGCTGTGTTTCTTTACTACTAGGGGGCTTCGCTCGCCAACCCCCGTGTTTGGTTTTCCGGATACACACTTGTAAGATTTTTTTTATTTTTTTTAAATTGTTGCCATTTCATTAGTTTCACCGTTTTTGAAATTCTCTGAATTAAACTAATTTCGTTTTGTTTGTGTCAATGCGATCTGTACTATCTTTTTTTTGACACTGTAGCGACTGACGTAATAAAGTGTCACGAAAGTTCTACTTTAACAATCGCCGACTGCGTAACCCCAAACACAACTTTCTAGCACCCTCTTCAACCCCTCCTCTCACGGGTCTCGCCTCCCCCTTACTACATCAATCAGCACCCAGCTATCAGTCTTCTGTGCTATACTCTCCCCTCCCTCGATCGGACCTAACAGTCACTTAAAACAAAAAAGGCTTCATCTTGGCTGGGATGCTACAATACTTTCAAACTTTACTGCTTTTATATTCTGTACCTTTCTTTGCATACAGTATGCGCCTTGGGTCTCTTTTCTCTGCGCTGCTCTTTCTTCTTTGCAGAGCACAGCCATGTGCCATGTGACTTTACATGACTGAATGTTTTGCTGGCTGTCCATTGCTCATTGATAAGAAGGCGTCTTGCAAATCTTATGTTCCACATCCCTTGAGAATGACCTGGGACAAATCTCTTGGCACCAAGTCTCAGCTACAGTCCCCTTGAAATGCTCCGTGGTCAGTCTTTTTGTCTCGCTGTCGTTAAAATGTCTTCCGAGAACTTCAGAAGATCACGCACTGTCGCCTTTTCCATTTCCAGGATTTTTTTATATAGAGAGATATTATATTACATTGTACAATCAGGGTTAGTTGTGGATATTCTTTGTAACTTTCCACTAGTGTATCTAGAGGACACTTTTATGCCAGTTCTGTGAGTGATGCACCTTGCAGAGTTAACACTAGGAATCCATTCCCAGACGAGTTTATCCATTCCGGGAATTTGGAATCCCACATGTCATTCCGGGGAATCAGGCTCCCGGGATGACACAGTCAGGGCATCTCACATGTAAGCGATTTTAGAGCGACTGGCAGCTTACTTTTAATAAAACTATTTCAATATGTTGACACCAGTAAAAGATTAACCTTATCTACAAGCAGATCATGCTGTCATATAAGTACATGTATCTAGTTCAGGGTGCCCACACTTTTTGGCTTCGCGTGCTACTTTTAAAATGACCAGGTCAAAATGATCTACCTACATTAAAAATGAGATATATATATATATATACACACACACACCTCCGTGGAACCTCGGTTCCGAACGTCTACACGCGACAAATTGGTTTGACCAAAGCGTTCGCCAAACTTTTGCCTCGGTTCGACCACACACTTGGTATACGAACAAGCCAGTTTCTCTTCGGTTTATGCGTGTTCAATTTCTCCTGTGCATTTCCTGTGCAGCGATCGAAGGCGGAGACACACACGCGCCTGCGTGCATGAGAGAGAGAGACATAAAACAGGCAGCCAGAGAAAAGCTGAAGCATAAGGTAGGCAGTTAATGCACTGGGCTTGATTTTGTTTTCACTTCTATTTACAGCGATGGTTGTGAGGTGAATTGTTGCAATGTTACTTTTCTTGGTGGTTTATTAAATTACGGTTTTTCAAATGTTCATTTTTTCCTGTGCTTAAAACTCATTAAAAAATGTGTTTTAACCAGCGGTTGATAGCGCTATAAGCAAAACTATTACAGTGTTAGTTTTCTGTGTTGTTCAAGGTTTTCTCAGTGTTATTCAATGTTTTTACATTTAGTTTACTATTACGCTGTGCATTCTATGGTTTAATTAACTATATTTGTGATAAAAACTTAAATATATATATTACATACAGTTACATTATGGTCTGGAACGGATTAATTGTATTTATATACAATCCTATGGGAAATTAGCTTGAGTTCCGACCAAATCAGTTTATGACCAGAGTGTGTATGTATATATATTGTAAAGATGAAGCAAAAGACAACATAAAGGTTTGGGGTTTCGGCCCATTATACTGAAGAATAATCCACAATAAATCAAAAACAGGTCAATGTACATGAAATAATATTTCGAAATGCATGACACCCAAAGATGGCGTCGTGGACATTTTATGGAGGAGGAGCGGAAGTGGAGGAATGCTGGGAAGGAACGTGGTGGAAGATGGGATTGATGACATCATGAGTAGTGAGCGGAGGAAGGCGGAAGTAGCATTACTGCGGGAAGAAGGAGCTTATGGCGGCGACTTCTTTTTCTGTAAAATACAAGGAGAAAGGTTAGTACCCACCACTCCCTGCGCGAATGTCTTACGAGCGTATTAAGGTCCGTCCAGCGGTCCCCACTCTGCGTGTGTGACAATATATATATATATATATATTTATATAGCATGGCTTTACTGTCGATAATGCAAAGAGTCGTGTCACTTGTTTCAGGCTCATTCTGGGCTCATCAGGTGTACACACTCACTGCATCCTCTCATGGATCGGGCGTCATAGTCGTAGCCTCTTTACGTTGTGCCACGGTGTATGGTTAGTTTATTTGACAGCATGTAGGTGGGTAATTACATTCATGGGATTAGTAGTCTGAATCACAATCTGATTGTATGAGTGGTTACCTACTAGAGTAGCGCTTGTAGTTGGTCTCGAGTCGGCAAACATCCGCCCCGGTACCCTCTTCAGTTCGAGAAGCAGATCATAGAATGTTGCATAGTTTTACTGTCAAATAATGCAAAGAGTATGCGACACGTGTTTAAGCCCTAATTCTGGGCCCATCAGCGTACACACTCCCCTGCCCTCTCGGGGGCAAACTTTGGGCGTCAGCGTCAGAGCAAAAGCCACTGCATGTGTTTCGTTTATTTGACAGCATGTAGATAGGGGTAATTACATTCATCATTAAGTAGTCTGAATCACAATCTGATTGTATGGGTGCATGTGGGATGACCAGTGTGTTAGAAAAAAAGAGATCTCAGACTGGCAGCCCAGTATGTCAGTCAAGTGGCAAATGCCATAGGAGGATATATGATAGACTAACATTTAAAAAGAAAAATTTTTGAATGCAATGCGATCTACCTGTACTACCTTTCCGATCTACTGGTTGATCACGATCAACATACTGGGCACCCAGTCTAGTTAGTCTCTAATAAGGC
>NW_024382647.1:0-4049 GCF_016835505.1 Polypterus senegalus
GGTAAAAATTTAAACAAAAAAATGTTTTTTAAAATTCACCAAAATAAAAGACATGTTCTGTTAGTTTTCCCCCATTTTCCCATGATTTTTTGGGAAGGCATGTGGCACTCCATTTGTTGGGAAAATAAATGACATCAAGCGGGAGTTAAATTATAATGCCCTTTAAGTCTCTTCTTTATTTACAAGTGTTTCTGTAACTTTTGGGACAAAAACTTGACTTTTTCCCCTCATTTCCCAAAATTATCCGGTTGGGTAAGGCTGGTTCACCACTGGGGAAAGAGGAAGGAGGAAAAGGAAACCTGGTGGTGGAATGAGGAAATACAGGATAGTATACAGGGGAAAGAGGATGGCAAAGAAATGGGATAATCAGAGATGCAGAAAGTAACGAGTCGCAGAAGATAAGGCGCAAGGTGAAGAAGAGGTGGTGAAGAGGCTAAAGAAAAGGCATATGATGGGTTGTATGACAGGTTGGCACTAAGGAGGAAAAAAGGACCTGTACCGATTGGCTGACAGGGGGACAGAGCTGAGAAAAGATGTGCAGCAGGTAAGGGTGAAAAAGGATAAAGATGGAAATGTACTCTGGCGATAAGGTGTGTTGAGCAGATGGAAAAGTACTTTGAGAGCTGATGAATAAAGAAACAAGAGAGAAAGAGGTTGGATGATGTGAAGATAGTAAGATCAGGAAGTGCAACAGATTGAAAAGAGGAATAAGGACAGCTATAAAGGGATGAAAAATGGAAAACTGTTCCAGATGACATACCTATGGAAACATGGGGGTGTTTGGAGAGATGGCAGTGGCATTTTTAAGATTTTTAATGGAATCTTGGAAAAGGTGAGAGGATGGCTGAGGGTGGAGAAGAAGTGTACTGGTGGAGATTTTAAGAATAAGGGGATGTAGGGACTGCAGTAACTACAGTGGAATAAAATTGATGAGCCACAGCATGAGGTTTATAGGAAAGAGTAGTGGAAGCTTCGTTTAAAGTGAGTGATGATTTTTGAGCAGCAGTATGGTTTCATGCCAGAAGAGCTCCACAGATGCGATGTTTGCTCTAGGATGTTGATGGAAGATTGGAAGGCCAGAAGGAGCTCCATTGTGTCTTTGTGGACCTGGAGAAAGCATTTGACAGGGTGCCTCGAAAAGGAGCTGTGGTATTGTATGGGGAAGTCGGGAGTAGCAAAAGTGCGCCAACAGTTCCCAGGATATGCAGGAAGTGTGACCTTGGTGGGGTCTGCAGTAGGAGTGATGGATGAATTCAAGTTGGAGGTGGGATTACATCGGGAATCGGCTTTAAGCCCTTTTTCCCATTTGCAATGGTGATGGACAGGTTGACAGACAAGATTAGACAGAGGTCCCGTGGACTCGATGTTTGCTGATGACATTGTGATGTGTGGCGATAGTAGAGGGGCAGGTTGAGGGGACCCTGGAGGTGGAATAGTGCTCTGGACGGGAGGGAATGAAGGTCAGTAGGAACAAGACAGAATACATGTTTTAAAATGAGGGAGGTCAGTGGAAAGGTGAGGATCGGGGAGTAGAGTTGGGCGAAGGTGGATGAGTTTAAATCTTGGGATCAACAGTACGGAGTAATGGGGATTGTGGAAGAGGTGAAAAAAGAATAGTGCAGGCGGGGTTGGAATGGGTGGAAAAAGGGGTGTCAGGAAGTAATTTGTGACAGACAGATATCAGCAAGAGTGAAAGGGAAGGTCTGCATGGTATTGAGACCACTTTGTTATATGGGTTGGAGGCGGTGGCATTGACGAAAGCAGGAGACAAATCTGGAAAGGTAGAGTTAAAGATGCTAAGATTTGCACGGGGTTGGCAGGATGGATGGGATTAGAAAGGGAGTACATTTAGGGGGTCAGCTCAATCGAACAGTAAAGAACAAAGTCAGAGAGGTGAGATTGCTTGGTTTGGACATGTGCAGTGGAGATGCTGGGTATATTGGAGATGGATGCTAAGCATGGAGCTCCCGGGGAAAAGGAAAAAAAGACCCTAAAGAAGGTTTATGGTTGGGGGAAGAGGACATACAGGTGATGGGTGTAACAGAACAAAATGCAGAGGACAGAAAGATATGGAAAAGATGATCCACTGTGGCGTCCCTAACAGGAGTAGCCGAAAGAAAGAAGAAGAAGAATAAGAAGGTTAAGTTAAATGGGGGCATGGATCAGCCAGGAGAAGCTGGTGTTACATACCAGCGCAGCATTTTGACAAGGAACAGCCTGTTCAGACTGTGAACTAAGATAGTTACATCTTCCACTCTACTCTCACTTGACATACCATCTACATCTATGAGCATCAGTTGGGAGAACAACACCAAACCATTGACTGGGGTTTTTGAACTCTTTCCTCAACAGGACTTGGTTCAACGCGGAATTTATCCTGGATTGTTTATCTTCTGCTGGATTCTGGTGCCCCCCGTCCATCTACCTCACTTATGATTTGTACAAAAGGATCCTTCTGGGTGGCGCAATGGGTAGTCTGCTGCCTCACAGTTAGGGGACCCCGGTTTGCTTCCCGGGTCCTCCGTGCATGGGTTCATGTTCTCCTCGTCTGTGTGGGGTTTTCCCCCCACATTCTATAGACATGCAGGTTGGGGGCTGGTGATTCTAAATTGTCCCTAGTGGGAGTGTGTGCCCTCCGGTGGGCTGGTGCCCTCCCTGGTGTTTGTTTCCTGCCTTGCACTCTGGGATTGGCACCAGAAGACCCCCATGACCCTTTAGTTAGGATATAGCAGGTTGGATAATGGATGGATGGATCCTTCTTGGAACTGGGTTAAAACAATAAAACAGTTAATGGTACTTTAAATTCTACATTGTTGTAATTGTTTAAAAGCATCCTGCAGTGTATATTTGTGTACATACATCGAAGACCACCTTCATGTACTACGTATGTAATACCACCCAGGGCAGAGGGGTACAATTGCTTACATTCTTGTCTCATCTTTCATCCACAGCGGAGAAGATGCCCACTGAGGGCAATTGACTGGTCTCTAATGGCGAAGGACCATAAAGACGGATCCCTGGAGAATGGCGTCTCAGATTGAAACTGCATTACAATCAGCACAAGTTCCTGAAAATGACCTGATTGACTTCTGTTAAGAAGACTAAGATCTCTTTTAGTTTACCCTATTTTCTTTTATAAATGCCATCAAGTGTTCTTTTTATTATTCTTTTTTCCGTGGATTTAAATGGGTGACCAACGGCATCCCAACACTTTCTAGATATGACTGCAGTCCTTCAATTGTCCACAGGGGGTCGTATGTAAAAGTGCAGACAGACTGGTAATGTCTAGACAGAAACTGATTTTATTACAATCTATGAGTGAGATTCACCCCAAGTTTCATTTTTAGCAGGTGCAGTAAAAAACTAATCTTCTTTATTTAATTTATGTGTCTCATTCGGTTCTTGATTTGTTTACACCTGCATCCAGCCATTTATATAACAGTTTAATCAATTTATACAGGGGCTGAAGTCTAAAGTGTACCTGTCCATTAGAACATGCTAAGGCACACACCAACACTCGTCACATATGTTTTGCTTATATTAGTAAAAGATTCTGAATAGACAAAGCTTATCAGGGGACAAAACAACAGTAAAGGTCTTTCCTTATAAGAACAACTGGACACCCTGGTATTATAGCATTAAATCTGGCATTCTAAAGCACCTTAATTCTCTCCTGTCCTCCTGTTTAGTTAAGTATTTTTAAGTACTAAGTGGTTTCAGAGAGAATGATCAAAATAATTCTGATTTTGGCAGGAGAAGCGATGTGGCCCTCAATAAATCAACATTTCTCTGACAGAATCTTGTCTCCATTTCACAATAGCTCTATCAAGAATGCTGAACATAGCCCTTTTAAAAAGTCTGATTGGAGCAATTTGTTCATCAGAGTCACCATGCCCAGCGTAACACGACAATACTATCTGCTGATCTTTTTTTCCTTTTGAAGCTGTGATTAACTTTCCTATTTCCTCTTTGGCCAATTGGTGTACCTACTTTCCCCCAAATTCTTTTAAAAATGCTCGTCCCTTCAAGAAGATGTCATCTCAGTCTCA
>NW_024382648.1:0-23871 GCF_016835505.1 Polypterus senegalus
TATATCTAGGATCTTGATATTGCGCTGTTACTTTCACAGTCGATTAATTTTCATTTATAGTGTTGGATCTTGAATCCACTTGCTTGCTGGCAACCTTTCAGCAGAAACAGGAAAACTTTTATTTTCTGATACATAGTTTTCTGAGTTAAATTGTAATCCATTGATAGCATTTAGCATTTCTAAGTATTGAAATGTTTAGAGATATTGAAAGGATACTGTTGTTCCATTATTTTCTTCATGTAGGTCAGAGAAGGTTTTCAACTTTCTGTATAAAGATTTGGTTTTCTTCATTAGTTTTGTTTTAGGCATTTTCATTGTATTTTTCTCTTCTCCTCACTATAGGGAAACGATGACATTTATGCTTGTGTTCTTAATAACGGATCTGTTGGGATTCAGCATGCATACTCCACTGGAAGAACACAGCTGACACCTTTGCTTCTGATACTTGGCTTGATGTGTTTTAATATTATGTCCGTATATGTATGTGTGTTTGTGTATATAAATGATTGAACTGAAATTTCCTAAAAGTTGGTTGAAATCATCCTAGGGGAATGTGAGCAGCATCACAACTTCGTACAGTGGGGAGTAATCCAATGTTCATTCATTTCAAAATGTCATATCAACCCAGCAGAGAGTTGCAAGCAGCTACTATTACATTTTTATGCTTTGACCTTCTTCAAATGGTATGTGTTCTTTTTAATGGCTGTAAGCCACTAGTAATTGATTAAACAAAGCATGTTTATTCTAGGGACTACGCTTCAGTTAATAACTTAAAATCCATCCATCTTATGTCATTTGAACTTGGCAGTTATTGTGTTCTTCCTATTCTGTTATTTTTTAATGAATAATGTGTTGATGACAATTGCTATTTCTGCTGACTGTAACTCTACCTGGCTAATTTCATGGCTGATAGCAATCTACTCAATGGTTTATGTCAGGATGGTGAGCTTTATTTTATGCCAGGTATGTTGTTGAAGCAGGTGTGTCCAATCATTTTAGCAGCAGAGAACCTTTATGATGGTCCCTGAGTAGACCTTCTTTGCACTGCGGCTGAGGTGCAAATATTTACAGGACATTGCAGGTTATCCTGTTGCTGGACAGTAGTCACACCTGTATTTCTGACCTGTGCTTTTCAAATTGTTTCTGAAGGAATAATCCTAACTCAATGTTACTGATGAATCTCCTTATGTAACACGCTACCGTGGCTGTCCATTTGTCTGTCCAGGATTTTAAATCACCTGTAGCTCAGAAACCGCTTTGACCTAATGACCTGAAATTTGTACACATATACTACATGACCTCTACTGTCTGCTTTGGTGATGATTTTTATTATTCATTTTATTTTATTGTAGAATTAACCTCAGCAGCGTCAGCAGGGCGGTGGTGCGACACACGCATCGGTACTATTCTCATCCCATCACCTTTGCTTCACTTCCTCACCTCTTCATATCTTAAATCATTCTTGAGGCAGATTGAACACTTAGTGCCAGCTTAAGTGAAAAATTAAGAACCACGTTGCTAGTAATTGACACAAACACTGATATAATCAGTTTTAACGTGAAAAGATGCCAGGAAGAAGAAAGAAGTGGGCTGCTGGAGTGGAGAAAACAAGAGCTGCTGATGAAGCAGTAAGAGCATCAACTTCTCAGCAAATGAATGCTAATGTCAGAGAAATGAAAACTATAAGTGAAGTGGTATTCGGCACTGCGTTATCGTCGCAGTATGCTTACTGGTAATATATAAAAGGGTGGATAACTACATTGCATGTTATGATTACATGGAGGCCTTGCAGGGGTATTTAAAAGTCAGCAGTTGGTGGAAAAGGTGGTTGAAAGAGACCAATGAAAGTTTCTGAACACAAGGTCACAGAGTTGGAATTTATATTAGCAGCCCGTGCAGGAACCATCTCTGGTGAGATATTATCTTGCTGGGGACATAGACTCATGCAAGGCCAATTTATGAAAGCCAATGAAACTAACATTTTTATTATGCCAATGGGCAAAACTAAAATCCTCACACCAAAAAACATGGATTGTTAATCTTAATCCAAGAGAATACCTTTGGGATGAGAAAGAACTCAAATCGGCCTTGTTTACGTTACTTCTCTGGTGAGGTAGCTCAGTAAATGACAGTAGTGGTAGCCTGCTGGAACAAGGAATGTAAAAACTCTGAAAGCAGAGTTCATTTAAATCTAATTTGTATGCTCAATTTTGTGGTGAATTGGACCAGGCATGATGATCTTGCGTTACTGTAACCCTTAAACAATGAACAGGTACCCTGAAAGGCTGTATTCTACTAGTAAGTAGTGCATTTTAACACAATTGAGTGCTGAGCTCAAACCTGACTTGTACATATTTAATTATGTTTAAGACTGGCTTCCCCAACAATGATGTGGGTTAGATCATGAATGAATGATACTGCACTTGTTTATTTTGAAATATGATTGTTTAATCTGGAAATGTTTTAGTGGAGTATCTTATTTTAAATGTTGCTGAAATAGTTTTTAAAAGAAAATGACGAGAGTCCTAAAAGTGGTTTAATAATTAGAAAGGTGCAATATAAAAAATGTAGTATTTGAGCTGAAAGGTGCAGTTCCCCTCCAGGTAAGGGATGAGGTGATGCCCTCAATGAGAAGTTTAAGCATCTCAGGATCTTGTTTATGAGTGAGGCAAGACAGCAGTGAGATCCACAGGTTGAATGGAGCACTATCCGCAGTAATGCAAACATTGTACAGCTCATTGTAGTGAGGAGCTGACCTAAAAGGCAAGCTCTTGGTTTGAAGGTCAGTCCACGTTCCTACCCTCACCTATGGTCATCGGCTTTGGATAGTGACCAAAAGAACTAGATGATGGATATAGGCAGCAGAAATGGATTTCTTCAGAGGATGTCTGGGCCTTAGAGATGGGGCAAGAAATGAAGACATTCAGGAGGAGCTCAAAATAGAGCTGTTGCTTTCCCTATTGAGAGAAGCCAGATGAGGTGGTTTGACCATCTGACTATGATGACTCCTAGATGTGGTGTAGTATTTCAGGCATTTTCACTGGGAAGAGACCTCGAGGAGGCGAGGGCATGCTGGAGAGATGATATGTCTTGACTGGGCTGGTTATGCCTCTGTATCCCAACAGAGGAGTTGGAGGAGGTACTAGAGTGAGATGTTGCGTTGTGATTTAGACTGCTGTCTGATAAGTGGCAGAAAATTGATGAATGGTATTATTAGTTTTGGCTGAATGCAAATCCAGGCTAATCATTATTTGATTTTTCAGATTTATCCCTGTCCATGTTTAAGAAATTTGTCTACATAAACTGAATAATTAGAACATTTGAAAATGTAGATGAGGATAGGCCATTGCCCAACTAAGCTCACTAGTCCTTATACTTGAATCCTCCAAAATAACATCAAATCGAGTTTTAATGAGCCCTAATGTCTACCATACAACCTAGTATCTTATTCCATGTGCCTATTGTTCTCCGTTTGAAGAAAAACTTCATAATATTTGTGTGAAATTTATCCCTTCACAAGTTTCCAGCTGTGTCCCTGTGTTCTTATTGAATTCATTTTGAAGTGACAGTTTTGATCCACTGTACTACAGTAATTCCTTTAATAAATTTAAATCCTGTCAAGTCTTAAAGTAAAAGTTTTGTTTAAGTCAGTATTTTATAAAAAGTGTAATGGGACCACAGGGAATAAAACAAAACCTCTACTTGTGATTAAAGTTGAAATTTCAAGATAAAATGTGATCACATGATCTATGATTTTGTGACCTATGGAATCTTGAAACTAAGAGATTAAAGTCAATTTTTTTCTTCTCTACTGTATGACCCAAATGTTCAAACCCTAATACACTTCTATAATTTTATGAATGCTTCATAAATCTGTTTTATATAGATATAGTATCTTTTTTGTTTTTTTTTTTGTGTGTGGAATATTTAGTTAATCATATGTCTGTGAAATGACTAAATGAAACCTTGGCTGTTTACTCAAATCTTCATTTTTATTACAATTTTTTTAAGTTAATGGTTTTTAAAAAAAAAATAAGCCACATTTTCTTTTTCTTTACAACTGGAACAAGACTTGAAAGGGTCTGTACTTTGTAAGAAGTACAATTTGTAAAGAAGTGTTTTTGTTTGTGTTTTTTTTAAGGTTTTAAATGTTTAGGGTTGTTCTAATACCATTGAGCTTTTTTCTTCTTTAGGTGTAAACAGGAACATCCCCAAAATACCTTTTATTAGTCTAGAAAATTGATCTCCTTGGCACGTCTTTAAGTGGCAGTAAAAGTAATCCTCCTATTATTAAAACACACGTAAGGCTTGTTCTTATAGTATAGTTTCATTTTGAAACCATAGTTTGAAAACCTTTCTTTATTCATTTTTGCCAGTTGATTAAATCCAAACTTTATTCTATTTATTCAACAGGTGCCTTATGCTAATTTCTTGGATGACACAAAGTATTGGAATATTAATTGCAGTTTTGCAAGCATGTTGTTAAGGGAAAAAAGGATATTTGGGAAAAAGACCTCTGGTTTCAGGTTTTGTGATGTTTGATTTATATTTTTTTTAAATTCTTTTAAATAAAAAGAGCTGAATGATAATAGAGTGACAGTTTTAGTCATTAAAAGATCCCAAAATGAAAACTAAATGTTAAATGCAGAAACAATTTAAAATTAGTTAAACCGCAGTATTTTAAAATTAAATATTAAATTTTTCATTATAGTATTTTGGATAACGTATACTACTTTTCTAAATTGCATAGAAGCCTTTCTGATAAAGTCCCTTTCTTCTATTGTTGGTCCCTTTTTTGTGTCTTATATCCTTCAGAAATTAGGAAATATAGAAAATTGAAGGGCAACCAAGATGGCATCTCCACACCCTTTTTTTTGTAATCCTGCCCTAAATATCAGAGGCCATCCAATTTCCTCCTTCTTGTGTCAGTCGGGAGATGATTTAATGAGTCAGGGCTGCTAGTATTCCTTGTCTTCGATGAGGCATCCTTTCCTTCACTTACGCTTTTCATTTGCAGCTGAGGTCTGTGTTTAACATGGATTCCCTGTTTTTTCTCTCTGCAATGAACCCCAGGACTCATTTGCTTCACCCCTTTAATAAGTCCAAACCAGCATGGGTCTCTTTTCCCCTCCTCTGCAATGCTCACTCAAAACTCTACCAATAGTGTGTACAGTGATCCTTGCTATATCGTTTCGATTTCACGGCTTCACTCTATCGCAGATTTAAAGGGAAGCATATCTAAATATATAAACGATTTTTACTGTTTCGGATTTCTGTGCACAATGGGTCTTTTAATTTATGGACATTCTTCCTAGTTGTTTTTGCCCAGTTGATTTCATGAGAATGCTATTGAAGATGGCTGAGGCTACCCAATAAAGAGCCACGTATTACATATTAAATAAAACTCCTCAATGATAAGATATGCTTCCTGCGGTGTAGCATTGAACCCCAAAACAGCAAGTATTGATTTTTGATTGTTTGCTTTTTCTCTCTGTCTCTCTCTCTAACATTCTCTGCTCCGATGGAGGGGTGTGAGCCAAGGTGTTCGCGACACTGGCCTAGAGGATACGGACGTCCTCTAAAAAATGCTGAAAGACTACCTTCACATTGTTGCCTTCCTTGTAGCTGCTTTGTCCAGCGGTGCCTCTATAGTTAAAGCCCAAACAGACCTATTGATTTTTGATTGTTTGTTTTCTCTCTCTGCTTTTACTCCCCTCTCTCTGACATTCTCTGCTCCTGAGACACCTTTGAAGCGGAAGATATGTTTGCATTCTTTCAATTGTGAGACGGAACTGTCATCTCTGTCTTGTCATGGAAACACAGTTTAAACTTTGACTAAAGGGTGTTATTTCATGTCTAGAGGGCTCTAATAATGTTAAAAAATGTATTTAGAAGGTCGAAACAGGTTTTCTATGCTCTAACTGCGAAAATACTGATTATAAATAAAGAATCCTTCAGGGAAATTCATTCTTTAAAGCAGAGTCTGGAACGGATTAACCGTGATAAACGAGGTTGACTGTAATTCTAAAAGACCTTCCCATCCTCCTGCTGTGCTGGCAAACCATCTTTATAACTAAAAAAAACTGCTCTAAATATCTTAACCACCAGCCCACACAATTTAAATTTGTTCATACAGTAGATGGTGTCCTACTCCTTTGGAGACATTAATTGAGACTAGATTTAGACCCCCTAGGTCACCTCTGTCCTCAAGTCCCGTCACTTTTGCCATGTTCTGGAAAGTTTTGCTGAGGCTCTAGGGCGCTATGTGGCTGAATCCTCCTCTAAGTTTCTTTTCCCCATTCCTTTGTCCCTCAAATTCTTCTCTTCCTATACATTTCTTCTCTTTCATTTTCCCTTTCTCTCCCTACAGAGGCTTTTAATGACTCAAACCATTGCAGCTAAATTGCTTTTAGCCTTTGTGGAAACTCCTGCCCTTGAGTCTCCTGAATCGGGAAGTCTTCATTTTACAATTGTGTCCCTTCTTGAACTTTCTCCCCCCCGGGATCAGCAAGTCATCTGGCTCTACTACCCACAACTGGTTTCATACTGTTCAGTTTTTAAAAAGAGCTGGATTTTTTTCCTCCCTTATTTCACCTTGCACTCCTCAGTGGTGTGTGTGAAAAGCAATTTACCAGTTAACCCAACCTTAGTAACTGTGGAGGTCATCTAGTCTGGGGTAGTGCAGTTACAGTTAGGTCCATAAATATTTGACAGAGACAACTTTTTCAAATTTTGGTTCTGTACATTACCACAATGAATTTTAAATGAAACAACTCAGATGCAGTTAAGGCAGACTTTCAGCTTTAATTAGTGGGGTGAACAAACATTGCATAAAATGTGAGGCAACAAAGATTTTTAACACAATCCTTCATTTCAGGGCTCAAGAATTTGGGACAATTGACTCAAAGGCTATTTCATGGGCAGGTGTGGCAAGTTGTCGCGCATTATCAATTAAGCAGATAAAAGGCCTGGAGTTGATTTGAGGTGTTGTGCTTGCATAGGGGAAAATTTGCTGAACAGACAACATGCGGTCAAAGGAGCTTCCATGCAGGTAAAGAAGCCATCCGCTGAAACAGAAAACCCATCCGAGAATTGCACAATATTAGAGTGGAAAAAATCTACATTTTGGGACATCCTGAGAAAGAAAGCAAGCACTGGTAAACCCTGACAAGAAAAAGACCTGGACATCCACAGAAGACTACAGTGGTAATGATCGAGAATCATTTCCATGGTGAAGAGAAACGTTCTCCAGGGGGTAGGCGATCGATATCCAATTTCACCATAAGAGAAGACTGCATGAAAGTAAATACAGAGGGTGCACTGCAAGTGCAAGCCACTCATAAGCCTCAAGAATAGAAAGGCCAGATTGGACTTTGCAAAGAAAATCTAAGATACAGTTCTGAAAAACACTCTTTGGACAGAGAAACCAAGATCAACCTCTACCAGAATGATGGCAAGAAAAAGATGGAGAAGGGTGGAACAGCTCATTATTTAAAGCAACCACTCATCTGTAAAACATGGTGGAGGCAGTGATGGTTGGGATGATGGCTGCCAAGTGGACTGAGACATAGTGTTTATTGATGATGACACAGGGCAAGCAGCAAATGAATTCTGAGGTGTTCAGAGACAAACCAGCTAATGCTGTCAAATTGATTGGGTGGCATTTCATGATACAGATGGACAAGACCAAACAACAGCCAAAGCAACCAGGGTTATTAAAGCAAAGAAGGAAAAAATTTGAATGGGCCCAATCAGTCACCGACCTTAACCCAATTGAGCATGCTTTCACTTGTTAAAGACTAGACTTCGACAGAAAGGCCCACAAACAAATAGCAACTGAAAGCCACTGTAGTAAGGCCTAGCAGAGATTAAAAGGAGGAAACCACATCTGGTGATGTCCATGAGTTCAAGACTTCGGTGTCATTGCCAGCAAAAGGGGTTTTTAACCAAGTAAAATGAACATTTTATATCCAGTTATTTTAAATTTTTCCAATTACTTTGAGTCCTGAAATAAAGGGATTGTTTAAAAAAATACTTAGTCCTAATTTTATGCAATCTTTTGTTCAACCCTGAATTAAAGCTGAAAGTCAGCATTAACTGCATCTAGTTGTTTCATTTAAATTATTGTGGGAATGTACAGAACCAAATTTAGAAAAAAGTTGTTCTGTCCAAATATTTATGGACCTAATCGTACATTAATAACAGGGTAGTTGGCCCAGCTTTGAGAGTGTGAGGCACTTTGTTTCAAACCATGAGCCACAGGGTGTAAATCAGAGATATATACCTGCAAGCCAAATCAGCTATTCTCCATTGCGTCTTGGGTTTTTAGACACCTGTGTCACAAAGGAAAAGGAACCTGGAAGCAAATGGGAAACAAAAGTCAACCCACCAGTGGACATAAAGAGAAGCAGGGACGTGGGAAGATGTCCCTGCAGAGCATGGTGTTAAAGGGTTTGGGTCACTCCTGTGAAGTACAGAGAGGAAACAGGGGGGGTGATCAACTGCTCAGAGGTTCCATGGATGCCTAGAGATGGTGTTGGGTGGGGGATCAGGACCAATGACTAGCGCTAATGGACATGGAGGATGGCGGTCAGGTACGAGCAGTAAAGGTTTGACCACACATGCTGGAAGCTTTTTACAGTTGACAATTTTTTTTATTAGTTATTCATTAATTTGAAGATTGCACACACTTTGACACTATTTCTTTAACTGGGGTGATGTGATTAAAGCACTGACCATTTTACACCTACCCTTGCTTTTTCAGTCCCATTGCCCAATCTATCCTGGTTTATGCATCAATGTCCTGGGTTCAAGAGGATTTCCAGCTTTGGCACTTGAGCATCACATAGACTACAAATTCATGCCTAATTAAATTAAGTGAAGATTTATAATCCAAAATTTTTAACCTCCTGCTTGCAAAAGCTCTTGAATTTGGCAGTTTGCATGTTTCTGTTTGGTCATTCATGAAGATGAAAAATCAATTATCAACTTTAGGAGGAAACATCTTTACCTATCCAAAAATCCTCAGAAGACAGCAGAGAATATCCTTTCGATATACATAATCTTGAACCTCACAAATGCAGTATACTATAATGAACTTGTTTGACTTCTAAATTCAAGTTATGTTTGAAGGGGGAAGTTTAAACAGATCAGTCAAAAGTTTCATGCACACTTCCCTACTTTCACATTGAAAAGAAACAAAAGAATTTTCAAACTACCTCATTCTAAATAAGGGCATAGAATTTGAACACAGGGCAACAACACCACCATTGTTATTTGAGAAAAACAAACTAGTTAAAAAGTATTAAAATCTACCATTTTTTTGACTTTATTTCTGTGTCTGATTTAGCCGACTGATCCTATCTCTTTTTACTTTGGACATGTTTTCTGATGTGTTACTGAGCTGCAACAATCATGGGCCCTTTTGTGCTGGCATTTGTATCAGGGAGACTGGAGTGGCGAGTAGGCCTATTTCCCCCTTTTTGGGCAAGTCATGATATTTATGATTATTTTACATTGCGATGCTTTTCACACAATGGTACATTTTCATTTTATAAAAAGAAATTTCATCATTGTCATGGGGAATGTGGAAGTTGCTTTTTTTCCACTTTTCATGGAGGGATATGGGTTCAAAGACTTTCCAAACCTCGGGTTCAGAGCTGGGAATGACTTACATTCAAGTTGACCACAATCCCAAAAAAACATTCAGGAAAACAAACAGACACCTCCATGAAAACCTTTGTGCTTGATATTGTGGCATACAAACAACTACTGACAATGAATAACCTGTTAAGGTAGAAACCCAGTTTCAAAATGCCCACTTTACGATTGGGGTCTGTTATGGGTTCTACATTTGAAAACACCCCAATGTCATAAAAACTGTTTAAAGATTATAATCCAAAAAAGCCAATGTCAATTGAAAAGCATGGGACCGTGTCTCCTGGAAGATTGTGCTGCTGAGTTTAGCACTGTATGTTAAATTCATCAACAAAATTTACAATTTCGAAATTCTGAGACAGATTATTTCAACAAAGAGAAGGAATAATATGTTGCCCCAAACTTTTTCCCCGAAATTTTCTTATGAATGCATCCAAGTTCTTACCAAGTGGCCCGGGAGCATGTTCATAAAAAGTAAGATGTGTTTTGGAGATGCGATTTTGATTTCTAACGAATTAAAGGATTAGGAAAAGCCATGTTCTTCAAGTGCTATGACTAAGATTGAACTAATGGGACCTGGTTAAGTTTACCGGAGTCCCAAAAGAGAAATATTTAATTGTCAACTTTTGAATATTCCATCAGTCACTTTGAAGATCTGATTAATAAATAGAAATGTAACTACAACCTCCAGATAAAGACAGATAAAAAACCACACTATAGACCTAAGAGCCATGTCTCTGTCCTATTTAAATTAGTCTAAACTGTTAGCAATAAACTGGAAACGAATTGTAAGAAAACTGTGTTCTAAATGCATCTGATTATAGAATGGCTTCCCTAAAGATTAAACTTAAAAACTGAAATGTTCCATCATGGTAATTCAGAGTATTGCGTGTTGTGGTTAATGGGATGAAGCTTCAAATAAGAGAGAAGGAAAGTTGGTATTTGATCTCACACTGGGTCAGTCTCAAGGGAAAACGGTTCTGTTCTTTTTGTTTATATTAAACCAGGGGTGCCCAACTTTTCAGCTTAGCTACTTTTAAAATGACCAGGTAATGATCTACTAATTATATATATATTTATATATATATATATATATATATATATATTATATATATATATAATAATATTTTTATACACACACACACAGTATACTTTACATAAAAATGTATTGCTTCTGCATAACTGAATAACCTTTATGGCAATAACAATAATACATTTAAGTCACACAGTATTTACTTAATAATCTCATGTGGGAAAGGTACCTAAAATAAATAGAGCCAAAATGATCAAGGAGTTTTTTAACAGCGAGTGATGACAGCTGTCCATTTTAACTGGATTTTAGTTCCCTCCTTTTTCTTTCTCAGATCGCTTTTTGGGAAAGGCGCGTTTTTATTTTTTTGAATAGTTCAAAAATGCCTTCCCCCCTTTTTTTTTTGGAAAACAATGATAAATTGACAGATCAGAAAACGCATTTCCCTTGTGACATTGTGGAGAAAAATCCCCTTCCCAAATTTCCCCATCCAGCCCCTACCCTCACCAAACAATTTTTTTAAACCCTTCTTTAGTCGAATTTGGCTAACTAGATCGGGGGTTTCGTAGTAGCTTGTTTGATCCGGGTGGGGTAATGTTTAGAAGAAAAGAGATCTCAGACTGGCTGCCCTGTAGCAATCAAGTACAAATGCCATAGAGAGGATATATAACTAACGTTTAAAATTTTTTTTTTTTTTTTAATGCAACGCGTTCACCCACGTTTGTGATTTGGGGCGATCACTTTAATTTGGGCCCCTTTATTAAACATTAAATTTGAAATATAAGTAACCTGTAAAATTTTGATCTGACAAAGGTTTCGGAGGGGGGAAATTTTCTGAAACAGCGAAAACAAAGAGAATTTATATAATGTAAAAAATACTTAATTTTAATTTAGGAATCATATCTCTAGTTTGCAAAAACAAATCAAGTTGCAGATCTGTTTGACTGTGTTTCTTTTTTTTTTCTATGTTTTTTTTTTAAGGGTCTAGTGCCATATTTTCCCAAGGCATTTTCCACACACACCCTTAAGCACACTATTTGGTTTTTCTGAGTTTTAGATAAAGTCTAATTTGTTTTTTTTTTCCCGTCAGTAATATTTAATGCACTTTTTCTTTAAAGTATAAAGATAGTTTTTGGGGAAATTTATTTAAACTTCCCCATTGGGGAAAAAAAAAATATGACAACCCCCTTTTAATTTTCCTGTATCCCCTTAAAAAAAAAAAAAAAAAAAACAAAAATTTTTGATCTAAGAAAAAAAGGAGACTGAATAAACCTTAGCTTAAAGTTTCAAATTAAGATTCCAGAATTTTGTGTGCCTTATAATAAGGGAAACAAAGCTGGCCAGCATTCCCAAAAGTTCTTCAAAAAAGCATGTCTTAAAAAGCCCATCCTGTTGAACTTTGAATTTTTTTTTTCAACTACTTAATTTTTTTTGGTACTGACATTGCCGTTTACATAAAGACAGTTGTAACCTTAATATCAACCATGAACTTTTTGTTTGGTTTTTTCTTTCAGGGGCACATCCGTTTTGGATGTATTTTATGGGTCTTTTAATCCAGCCACTTGGGAAATTTTTCCTTCTGACAACAACAGGTTAGTTTAACCTGATCAAAGATCCCATATTTCAAGGTTTAAAAAAGTTTTTGTAAAAAAAAAAAGAATAAGGCCTTCCCATTGGGGGATGAGCGTTTTTTTTTTTTTTTTGGTCCCCGGCACTGCTGCGGACCCGGGGGGAAAGAACCCGGGGTCGATGAGTTTCCCCTCCACCCCCCCAAAGATGGCTGGTTATGCTGACGAAATTTTAAGACGGGCCTTGTGGTGACGGGCCATTCAAGGACTGGTGTCTTGTTAATGGCTGACTAAAGGCCATTTTTCCAAGGGATTTCGGGAAATTTAAATTTAAAATGGTTGTGTGTGTTCTGCCTCATAATAGCTTTTAAATAGTTGTCATAATTTTGCTTTTAAAATGGTTTATTTTTTTTTTAAAGTACCTTTTATTTTTTATTTAAAAATTCCCTTAAATTGTTTTATTTTTTTTTTCTTAAATTTAGGGCTTATTCTGGAAATGCAGAACCCCTTGACCCAAAAACCCGTGTTTATATACAGTATTCTTTTATTGAATATGTTGTTTTAATTTATTACTGCCAAAACAGTATGAAAATCTGTTATTTTTCCTTGAATTCATTTTAAAATCTTGCATGCATTTAATGCTCTTTTTAATCAAAGTCTTGCAGGTATGTATTTTTTTTTTTTAATGAAAAGATGGTAAACATTGAAAGAGGTTTTCCAAAACTGAATGTCACGGAAATACAAATGTCATGAAATCATAGTCATCTTTTTTCTTTTTTGAGTTCTTTAAATTCTAACAAAAAATGTAGAAGTATAGATCACTTTATTTTTGGGGTGCTATTAGTCACTTTTCAAAATGGGCATTTGTCTCAAGTCGACACTATCTTCTCAGTGAGACTTTTTTTTTTTAAAAAGCCCAAGTTGTTTATTGGACCCCATCCCTTCTGCCTTAGTCAAGGCTTGGTATGCCTAATTTATGTAATTATACATAGATATTACTAACATGTATCGGTATTGTACCAACATTTAATTTTTTTTTCTAATTCTTCTAGATCTTCAGCAGCCTTGACATGATGTGCCATTTTATGCTCATTAAACAGCTGAGTCATACTGCTCTTTTTGGCTATAAATTTGAATGGATTTTAGTCTTATCTTGTGGCAGGCTGCAGTTTGTGTTTTATTGGCAGCAAAGTCCCACCCTGCTGCACTTCTCACTGATCATGTGGCTCAAGTAGTTATTAGTGCTTTTGTCACCTCTTGGCTTGATTATTGTAGTGCTCTGCTTTGGTGCTTCAGGCAAAGTGCTAAATAGAATGCAACATATAAATAATTCTTCGTTAGATTTAGAAAACATACTAAACCTTGGAAGTTAATCCATTTATTTCCTTGCACTGTGTAATCTGTTAAATAGTAAATCTCTCACAAGATTCTTTTGTTAACATATAAGGTTGTTCATAGCATTGGTAATACAGTACTTGGATTTCAAACATGTTGCAGTACTATACACTGGGTCGTGATTTAAGGTCAGCCAATGTTGAGTTTTTTTTTTGTCTAGCACACTATGCAACGCACTGGCGACTGTGCTTTTAGTTCTGCAGCCCCAGATTATGGAACTTCTAATGTAATAGTAGACAGACTCTTCAGTTGGTGCTTTTAAAACCAATGTAATAACTTTAAGATCTTTTTTAAACAAGCTTTTATGTGCTGTATGTGTTTTGTAATTTTAAATCTTATTTTTTTATGATTTTGTTTTAACTAATTTATGTGCAGAGTCCATGAGTCTAATTAAAGGAGCTTATAAATAAAAGTAATTTTTAGCATTATCATTATTATTATTAATGTGGAGCTGAGCTTTCAGGTTAGAAATAATAAGCAGTTGAAATGCGACAATGCATACGGTTTCAAAGAACTGTATACCATGCATTTTTCCCAGATTTCCTCTTTGCAATTTATTGACACCTAATTTTTTTTGCCCCCAAAAAAAATATAACATTATAAACACCTAAGTGAGCACAAAGTACTTGTGTTTATAGAATGAACTAAGATGTCTAAATCACCTAGTACTGTGTGGAAAAGTATGCCCCCTAAAGGTGATCTACAACATTTTAATCGTGCAATTTAGGAAATTTTTGGGTTGTAAAATATCAGTCTTTAACATTTGCAGTGGAGGAACTGTAGCATCTCATCCTTACAGAAAAAGGGGGTATGGGGTCATGAGGTCACTGGAAAAGGGGGTTTAAGGCCTCCCAATATCTTGGGGAAAGAAAAGGTCTAAGTCTTTAGATTCCTGGTGCCTTTTTGCTATATGGTTGCAACGTGAATGCTATCCAGAGACAAAGACTGGACTCTTTTGGGACTGTGTCTTTCGAGAATCCTTGGGTACCACTGGTTTGACTTTGTGTTGAACAAGCAATGTCACAGAGTCCCGAAACACATTACCTGCAGGAGAGGGAAATTATAGCACCACGGCCATGGGCTCAACGGCCCAAGGCAATCCAGCTAACAGGATCCTCACTGTGAGGGCCAGTGGTTGACCAGGCAAAGGAGATGCCCACATAACAGCTGGCAACAGCAGACAGATGTAATTTCTGGGGTTGGGACTAGACCTTGTGCCTGCCTGGGGGGTTGCCAACCAGGATCCCGGTGTTCGCATTTGGTGGGTGCAGCGCTGTACCAGTGCATGCTCCCCAACCTGACCTGATCCTTACAGAGCTGCTTTAATGCAGAAAAACTGGGAGGTCCCTATAAGCATTTGAATTGGAATGGGTCGCTGACTAGACTCATTCAAAAGTTACTTTTTATATATTTTTTTTGCCATTATAATGTAGACTTGCTTTTGAATGTGTGTATTTTTGCATAGTACCAATTGGTGTTCTAATATTAAATATTGTAGTGATGGGTGGCTAGACACCCATCATACTCCTAATGCTGCAGACTTTAAACAGGCATTTTAATCGTTCTGTGTTCAATAAAATAGAAAATTGTTTAAATTGGCAATAGGGGTAAATAATATTCATCTACACTTAAAAATAATGCTTTTGACTGAGTTGTGTGATGTACTGAATAATTGTTAACAAAGCCCCTTTTCTTTCCCAAAGTGTTTTTTGATAAAAGTTGGTTCTTAGTCCATCCTTTTTCAACCCCGCTGAATCCGAAAAGGGGTCACGGGGTCTGCGGGAGCCAATCCCAAAAAAAAGGGGCACAAGGCGGGAAACCCAATCCGGGGCAGGGTGAACCCACCAGGACACACAAAAAAACACCCCAGCACCCCTAGGCCAATTCAGAATCCCAATCCACCAACCTGATGTTTTTTGGTTGGGGGAAAAACGAGCGCCGGGGGAAACCCACACAGACAGGGAGAAATAAAACCCCACGCGGGGAGGACCGGAAGCGAACCCGGTCCCCTAACTGCGGCAAGGCCACCACCGCGCCACCATGCCCCTGGGTTTTTAATTCTTTTAAAAAAGTTTGTATGGAAAAATAAATTTTAATAATTAGTAAGCTACCTAGAGAATTAGAACATTATAATAATCTAGATGAGCAGGCTATTGCCCAAGAAAAATTGCTAATCCATCCCTTAATTCTTAAAAAACATCAAGTCTGGTTTTGGCCCCTAAATTTTTACTGTTACTACACTTTTTGGTAGCTTATTCCAAGTGTGTCTGGTTCCGTAAAAAGGAAAACAACCTAATCTTTTACAGAATTTCCCTTTTAATTTTCCCAACTTTCACTGTGTTCTTGATAACCATTTTAAAAAAACAGACCGACCCCTGTAATAATTCTTTCAAAATTTTTAAAAAACCAACGATCCCCTTTTAATTTTTTGCTTAAAGTGATAGGCTCAGCTTTTTTAATTTTTCCGGTGGCCCTGGAATGACCCTAGTCACTTTCTCCTCCCTTTTTCTAGTGTGAAAATTTTTTAGTAGCCGGAGCCAAAAGCAAAAAGTACCAAGATGAGGCCTCACCAGTGATTATAAGGTTGAGTATAACCTCCTTAGGCTTGCACCCAACACCGTGGCTTATTAACCCTCACGTCTGTTTGCCTTTTTAATGATTTCCCTGAACACTGGAATTAATAGTGTAGAGACCAGTATGACAACTTCAAATTTTCTCATAAGGTATACCCTCAATTTCAGAACTATGTATTCAAACCTAACATTCTTATTCCTATGTAACTTTAATTCACTGACATTAAACTTCATCTGCCACAAATCTGCCCAAGCCTGTATGTGTCCAAGTCCTTCTGTAATTATAAAACAGTTTTAAATATTATCTGCCAATCCACTTTCTTGGTATCCTCTCAAACTTAACCAGCTTGTTACTTATTTCCTCCAAATCATTTACATATATTAAAAATAGAAGGAACCTTAGCACTGACCCTTGAGGAGCACTACTCTTAACATCAGCCAATTCTGATAAAGTTCCTCACACCATCACCCTCTGCTTCCTCATCTGAGACAATCTCCTGCACTCATCTAAAAACATCACCCTGAACTCCATTTAAGTCTGATGCCCAACCTCTCATGGCACCTTATCAAAGCTCCGCTTTGATCATACCCTTTGTTGCTTCCTCATAGAATTCAGAATGTTAGTAAATCATGACCTCTTCCAAACCCATGCTTACTGTTACCTCTGTACTTGCCATGTGCTGCTCAATCTTATCCTTAATAATTTTCTCCATTCATTTTCTGTGATGCTTGTTGCTTATTGGCCTATACTTGCTGGGATCTGACGGTCACCCTTTTAATATGAGATTTTCCATTTACAGTCTTTCAGAATTTCCTCTAAGTGTCAGTGACTTCCTAAAAATATGTGTCAGGGGTTAATATATAACTGCCTAACCTCCTTATGAACCTGAGGATAAATGTTATCTAGTCCTGGAGATTTTATTTCAGCCTATTTAATCTGAGCAGTGCTTCTCCTCTACAATTTCCAAATTATTATTCCATTTACTGCTGAGAGGTTATCCACTTCTCACTTAGAAGACCTCAGAAAAATGCTTATTTAGAGCATCCACTGTTTCACTTTCTGTATTTTTGAATTCTTCTTTAGTATTCCTGATGCACTTCACCTCCTCCTTGACTGTTCTTTTACTACTAAAATACTGAAAGTATCTCTTTGGGTCTTCTTTCACCTTATCTGTATGTTCCTCTCTTTAGCCTCCCTAATATCCAACCCTCATGTTTAAACCCCGATTCACCTTGGAGTTATTAGTCTTATGTGCCTTTTGCAGCATCTTTTTAACTTTATTAACATGCTGTTGAGGTTTTTTTTTTTTTTTTTATTTTTCCAAATTTGGGTATGTTCTTCCTGCTTTAATGAAAATTTTTTAAACATGTTCCATTGCCCCCATCTGTCTCTGCACTCAAACCCCATCCAGCTTAGACGTTAACATTGTTCAAAATTTGCCCTACCAAAGTTAAACTTGGCAGTTTTAGTCTTGCATCCTCACTCTACAAAACACTGAGAACTATATTACGTTATGGTAACTTGATCCTAGTGGTTCAATCGCCTACACCCTCAATTCTAACCTGATTATTACAAAAACGAAATCTAGACAGTCTTCACCCCACATTGGTGCTTTAACATACAGATTATCGCACTCACTGATTAATTCTAAAAACTCCTGCTCTTATACTGCACTATTTGCAAGGTTATCCCAGTTAATGTATGGATAATTAAAGTCCCCCATGACTATAGTATCCCTCTGTAAACTTAGTTTTAGTATTATAAATGATGTGTGTTGAAATTGTTGTCTGCATTAAGGCAGTCTGTAACACACTCTTAAAATAAGATCTCTTTTGCTAATGCTTTCCAAGAGAGCCACATGTCCTCACTAAAATGGGGCTCATTGTCCAACTGAAGAGGACATGCGTTTGAATTTGTTTGACATAAAAAGCAACCTACTTCCTTTTCTGTTCATCTATCCTTCCTAAAAATGGGTATCCCTCTGTCATACTCCTCTCCATCATTGTTTTTTCCATTACTGCTATAATATATTTATGTCTGTTACATACAGCTCAACTCACTTGTTATATTTTGATACTTCAGCATTAAGGCAAGCTTTTTTTAATTTTGTTACTCCTTTTATTTTTTACATTTAAATGTTGGGATAAATTTTTACATTACTATGCATTTTTTTTTTTGCACTTTGTATTTCCCACCACGTACACTTCTGGCCTGTCCTAAACTCCCAGGGCCCCCTTTCCCCTAGATTAAGTCTGTTATTGTATGCAGTTAGAGCCCTTTTTAAAATCATGACCCATTGGTCTATACAAATCTATTATCTATTCATGATTATTTACTGTATGGAGCCTGTTATGGATCTGAATTTAGTCTTTTCTGGAACCTTGTGGGTCTTTGGCAACCAAAAATGGTTCCTTATGGCATTGTCTGAAGAACCATCTTACACCTTTATTTTAAGAGTGTACTTCTACCAAAACGTTAATAAGGATTGGTTGTCCACCTTCACATAGTGGGCTATGTTCCTCATGTGCCTTGTGACACTAGCTATAAGTGGGAGACACCAGTGAGTACCAACAGAATAATGCCTTTTGAAGTACCTGTCTGCAATTATTTGCAATAAATGATGATTCTTTAAATTAGTGTTTTTGCTACAGTATAGTTGAAGACTTGAATAATTTTTGTGTCAAATTTGCATCAAAAGTGGAAGTCAGGAAGGAGGCAAATCTTTTCAAGTGCTGCATATGATGTGTAGAGTAACGTTTATAAGTGTACAAATGTTCTCAAGAACTAAGTGTATATAATCAGTGAAGGCTCTTTTTTTATTACAGTGGCTGCAATATTTCTTGGCCTTCAGTTGCTTGACAGTACCAATACATGGATGTGTAAAGTCATGGGAGGATTTGTTGGATGGGAATTTCTCAATCTATTATCCTAGATGTTAAAGCTTTTATGCAGAAGAGAGGTGAGAGCTGTAATTTTCATTAATAGCATGGTTTATTTTATTCATTTAAAGTATTTTTTTAGTTGCTGTTTAATTTACTGCATACATTTTAGCAGAAGTGTCAAGAAATGCTACTGGGCACTCCTTTACTGCATACTAACAGCAGTATGTCTGTATAATGCTTCACTGTAACAGTCAACTCAGAAGTTTTCTTTTTTGAATTATTCTGCTTTTTAGTCATTCGTGTCTTCAGACCAAAGTGTTTGTGTATAATTATTTATGTATTTATCTATTTAAAGAGTTTCTGTAAAAGCCAAACTTCCTCCTGGGGACAAATAAAGTACCATCTATCTACTTAAGTGATTAATGCTTATATTCTAAAAGATGTTTAATGTTGTTTAGGTTAAACTGGTTATTATAAGCGCTTTTAATTTATAATTCAAATGAAGTACAGCCCATGTGTAAACTTTTGTGTGGTTTATCATATAGCATTGAAATCCCCTACTTCCTTCTCTCTCAAATTATAAAGCAAATCTCATCACCTATTAGAAGCCTTATACCTGCTCACAATGCAGAGACTTGTAGTTGCCTCAATGATCTGGCTAGCATTATTAATATCAACTTGTTTCTCCTTCCAGTTTTTAGTCTTTCACTGTTAAATTGCCCTTGGGTTAATCAGATTACTATTTAAAGATTATCACCACTCTAGAAGAATGGTTTGAATCAGACCTGAACACCATTTTTGGAGTTTACATGTTCTCCTTTACCAGTCCTCCTCTTGGTGCTCTAATTCTTCTCACACTGCAAGTCCTCATAGATTAAGCTGATTTACAACTCTAGGTTCTCGCTGCATATTTGTAGGTGTGCTCTGCTGTGGACAGGTGTCATGCCAGGGATGCATCCTTCACTGCAGTTCCTGTTAAGGATAGGCACCCATGACCATAAGTTTCATGAAAAGATATTTGCTATTGCTTTGATAATTTCTTGCCTCTTTTATCTCTACTTTAATTTTATACTGATTTTTTTTGGATCACATTCAGATTGTTTTGAAGCCAGTATCATGTGTTGATTGACTTCAACAAACGAGAAACTGTAACAATAACTGTAAGCTTTTTCAATGGAACATGCACACAAATGAGATTAATGCAAACAAGAAAAAGTAAAGAAAATGCAATTTTATTGATTTTCTCCAGATACTTTAATGTTTGCAAAAATTGCTCAAAAACAGGGATAGCTTGAGGTTACATCAAATCAAATATTAGCTGATGGAGTGCTAAAAAATTCTAACCTCCAGAACAAGATTAAGACGTTAATGTATTAACTTTATATTTTCTGAAACTAGACACATTAACAATTAAACCTGAAATTCAGGATTAAGCATCAAAATATGTACTGCACTTGCCTGCTTGGCTGCATGTGCACTTCTTGAATAGTCTTTGGCTTCTTAATTCTGAAATGTAATGAATGGAGGAGGAGGAGGAAGTTGGGAGCATGCACTGATAAAGTGCGTTGCTATATCCATCATCACACAACGAACCACCTCAGGATCCCAATTTAGACACAGTGTGCAAGACCATAAAATAGACTTGGGCTTTAAAGCACCAGAACACACCAGTTTAATAGACATACAATCTCAATACATCTTCAAGATCAAAGCATAGCACTCTAAAATTTGAAGGGATCTTGGGAGTTAGTGCAGCAGTCCAACACCATTCAGTAAAACTTCAAAGTAGCCAACCACATGTTCATGAAGGTCTTGAATCCATCATCATCTGAACATGAGCTCTCATCCTGTAGCTTTCACAGGTGTGACTCTGCACATTTCCATTGAGCTGAAAGCCAGTTCACTTAATGTGTGAAGACAAATAATAGCTTTACCAGACGCCACAACTTAATGATGTCATACACAGGACACATTTGCACTGTCCTTGCCTGACTATTGTGAGACATACATCAGAAGAAGCAATTTCAGTGGTGCTTGTCTAAATGCAGTATAGGGATGATTTTACATTTTGTGATTTACCTAGATAAACTTGGATAAAGTATTTCAAGTTCATCAGTCCTGGCTTAAGTAAAAGGTATCTAAAGTGTTTCACTATATTTTAAAACTGGAACTTACAGAGCTTCATTGTGATTTAATTATAACAGTGATTTTTTACACCAGAAGCTTTCACCATTTATTTTTGAACAAATCTTCAACAAAAAAATTATTTTGTCACTTCTTGTCCCAAAACTAAGGAGAACCAGTATATATTAAATGTAACCTGTTGATTACATTTGAGATGGCATTGTTTATAGATTTTTTTTTGTTTATTTAAACATGACAGAGCCCTTTTCAATAATTCACCCTGGCTTGACCAGCTTGCCACCCTATTGCCCATATATTCACCCAGATTGTAATTTAAGGACAAATATTTTAATCGTTTTGTGATTTACTGTGGTTTCAAAACTTTTCCCGATCTTTTCAAGTTTTCCATTTTGCCCATTGCAGCCTTGTGTTATAATCATTAAAATTAATTTTCCTTACATTAGGTACAACAGTACCCCAGACAACTTTAAAAGCAGATTTTGGAAATGTTTCAAATTTATTAGGAAATAAACTGAAATATCAATTAACAAATACTCGGACCCATTCTATGTCTTCAAAATGGGGGAGTTGTATACCATTTTTTTAAATCATCATTGAAATGTTTCTGCACCTTTTTGGCCCTTTGAGTCATTTAAATTGATTACACATGATTAAGGAAGGCAAAGTGTCAATGAAAGGGTCCTTTTAAGCTGAGCAAAATTTGAACCATAAGGTCAAAGAAGTTGGACAGAGCTTATAAACAGGACTTTGTTGAGGCCTAGATCTTGGGAAGGTTACAAAAATTCCTCAGTGTTGAAGGTTCTCAAAAAAACAGTTGCCAAATTCTTAAAAGAAGAAGTTTGGAACAACCAACTCTTCCTAATAATCATGGGGAAAAAAGGGCCTTGGGAAAGAGGTGGGAACAAGAGCCCAATGGCCATTGGCTGTGAGTAGTGTTTTCAACCTTTTGGGGTTGCAACCCACTTTTCCATATAAATGTCAAGCTCCATCATCTGACCGCTTTTTGTCCTTGGTGAATTGAGCATGATCCGCCTGGAGGAGAGTGGGGTTGATTGTGAGAAGGGCATTTCCACTTGTTGAATTGAGTGCAATCATCAAAGTCCCAATTTAGTGACTCAAGCACAATATCATCATAGTGGGTCAAGGGGTCCCTACAGGACTAGAGCACAATCATCAGAGCAGTGACCCAACACAACCCACTGCCATTCTAAACAAAAGCAACAAACAACCCACCTGCAGTAGCTCTATCCAATAGTGAGTCACAACCCAGTGGTTGAGAAATGCTGCTCTAGAAAACCTTGGTGAAGATGGAGAAGCTCCATAAGAACAATGGTCACTGAAACCGCCCCCTGCTCTGGGCTTTATAGATTGCTTGAGAAAAGCTTTTCATCGGTCAAAATAGTGGGGAAGCCCATTTGACAGGCATCTAAAGGACTCTCAGACTGGTCTGATAAAGCCAAGATTACAGTCACGAGAAGGGAAATTTTGGTTGCTCCTGCTGGAGCCTGGACTTGAACCACTGATGGTCTAATCCAACCTGACAGACTACAACTCCAGGCTATAGTCACTGCCAAAGGTGCTTCAACAAAGTATTGAGTAAAATCTAAATATTTATTCAATGTGATATTTCAGTTTATTTTAATAAATTTTCAAAATCTTTGAAAATCCTGTTTTGTTTTTGGGCATTGGGGTATTAATTTGCTTCATGTGGGAGAATAGTAAAATTTAAAAGATTTTAGAGATGGCTGCAGTTGAGCCAAATGTGAAAAAAATGAAGGGTCTAAATTCTTTTGAATCCTCTAATATCTGTGTCCCCTACATGAGCTAACTATCCTGATGATGATTTTTATATTCATTGTATTTAAAAAAAAAGCCCAGTTATCTAAATTAAAACCATGAGCCTGATGACATGCAGACATGTCCCAGACGGATTAGTTTCTGTTTCAAAGTCCTTTTATTGTGGCAAGTCATTTTTATTTATGTAGCAAATTTATAATAAACATTTGTACCAAAGTGGGGTAGTGACCCAAAAATTTAATATATACAAAAACTTTTACAAAAGTTGTATAATGGGGGGTGAATATTTGACAATTTAAAGTATGTTTTTGGTCCACATCGCCCCGCATTCCCTGTTTCCATTTTATGAGGATCGGCATCTGCATTAATCTTGGTTTTCCCAAAAAAAATAAAGAAACTAAAAAATCATACTTATGTGGGGTTTCGGGAGTGTCTGTCCTTTATTTAGATGACATATATATTTATTATCAAAATTTTTTGTGTTTATATCCGATAAAAACCTGTTTAGTCATTTTAAAGAAACCTGTCCCCCCCACAAAGCTCTTTAGTGATTAAGAGGAACACACAGGAGCGGGATGCAGAGTCATTTTTAGAAGATTGTCTTTTTTTGTAAATGGGCTGTTTAAAAATTTTTTGAGAAAATTTGTTCAGCTTTCTGTAGATTATTTTTAAATTTACTGTTTAGTCTGGGGGAAACCCTTTAAAAATTAAATATATACAAATTCTCGCCAGATCACTTTCCCCCAAAGGGAAAAATTTTTACAACGTTTAAGTATTTCAGTTACACTGTCCGGAAAGTCCTTTCCTTTTAAAAATCTAATTG
>NW_024382649.1:5000-14555 GCF_016835505.1 Polypterus senegalus
AAAAGGACTGTGTGGCCTGGACTTTGGGGATCGTGCAGGAGGCACTGGGGTTGGTAGTGCACAAAGTTTGTAAATATTGTATATAATAAAGGGTGTGTGGTGAAACCAATCGAGCTGCATGCTGCTGGGCAGTGAGCTCAGGGCCCATTAGAGGACATGGGGCCTTGGGTCACCCTCATGAAGTCTTTCTGGTTGTTTGGTCAGAGACATTCACACCAGTGGCCTGCTGGAGGTCATTTTGTAGGGCTCTGGCAGTGCTCATCCTGTTCCTCCTTGCCCAAAGGAGCAGATACTGGTCCTGCTGATGGGTTATGGACCTTCTTGGCCCTCTCCAGCTCTCCTAGAGTAACTGCTTGTCTCCTAGAATCTCCTCCATCCCCCTTGAGACTGTGCAGGAGACACAGCAAACCCTGGCAATGACACGTATTGATGTGCCATCCTGGAGAAGTTGGATTACCTGTGCAACCTCTGTAGGGTCTAGGTATGCCTCATGCTACCAGTAGTGACACTGACTGTAGCCAAATGCAAAACTAGTGAAGAAACAGTCAGAAAAGATGAGGAGGGAAAATGTCAGTCACCTGTTAAACCATTCCTGTTTTGGGGGTCATCTCATTGTTGCCCCTCTAGTGCATCTGTTGTTAATTTCATTAACACCACAGCAGCTGAAACTGATTAACAACCCAATCTGCTACTTAACTGACCAGATTAATATCCCATAAGTTTCATTGACTTTATGCTATACTCTGATTAAAAAGTGTTCCTTTAATTCTTTTGAGCAGTGTATATATATATATATATATTGTGGTCCCGCTGGGACAGCCAGGAGGACCGAGGAGGGCTTGTGTCTCCTCCAGAACGTGAGGCGTCGTCCTGGTTATGTTGGGCGCCTCGGGTACAGGGCTTGGAAGCCCAACCCTGTAGGGGCCCGTGGCCACCACCAGGCCGGCGCCCCGGTGCCTGAGGACCCTGGAGCCCAGCACTTCCGGCACACCAGGAAGTGCTTTGGGAAGAAGACAGGAGACACCGGACGGCTTCCGGGTGCACAGCCAGCACTTCCGCCACACAGGGATATGTCCAAAGGGGAGTGCGGGAAGCAGCTAGAGCCCATCCAGGTTCCTACTTGAGGCCGCCTCCCTCCAGTCATCGGCAAGTCGGGTGGAATAGGACAGAGCTGGAGGGAGGCTAGAGGCGCCAGGAGAAGGCAGTGGAACTGTGTGGCCTGGACATTGGGGAATCGGTGCTGGAGGCACTGGGGTTGAAAATATTGTAAATAAATGGTGTGTTGGGTGAGAAACCGTTGTCCGTCACTGTCTGTGTCCGGGAACACCTGTTCAACTTCTCATTAATGCAATTATCTAATCCAACCAATCACATGGCAGTTGCTTCAATGCATTTAAGGGTGTGGTCCTGGTCAAGACAATCCTCCTGAACTCCAAACTGAATGTCAGAATGGGAAAGAAAGGTGATTTAAGCAATTTTGAGCGTGGCATGGTTGTTGTTGCCAGGCAGGCCAGTCTGAGTATTTCACAATCTGCTCAGTTACTGGGATTTTCACGCTTTAACCATTTCTAGGGTTTACAAAGAATGGTGTGAAAAGGGAAAAACATCCAGTATCACGGCAGTCCTGTGGGTGAAAATGCCTTGTTGATGCTAGAGGTCAGAGGAGAATGGGCCGACTGATTCAAGCTGATAGGAGAACAACTTTGACTGAAATAACCACTTTCGTTACAACCGAGGTATGCAGCAAAGCATTTGTGAAGCCACAACACGCGCTGGCAACAAGCGGATGGGCTACAACAGCAGAAGACCCTACTGGGTACCACTCATCTCCACTACAAATACTGTAGGAAAAAGAGGCTACAATTTGCAAGCTCACCAAAATTGGACAGTTGAAGACTGGAAAAATGTTGCCTGGTCTGATGAGTCTCGATTTCTGTTGAGACATTCAAATGGTAGAGTCAGAATTTAGGTAAACAGAATGAGAACATGGATCCATCATGCCTTGTTACCTGTATGCAGGCTGGTGGTGGTGGCATAATGGTGTGGGGATGTTTTCTTGGCACACTTTAGGCCCCTTAATGCCAATTGGGCATCGTTTAAATGCCACTGGGCTACCTGAGCATTGTTTCTGACCATGTCCATCCTTCACTGACCACCATGGACCCATCCTCTGATGCTACCTCCAGCAGGATAATCCACCATGTCACAAAGCTTGAATCATTTCAAATTGGTTTTTTGAACATGACAATGAGTTCACTGTATTAAAATAGCCCCCCCAGTCACCAGATCTCAACCCAGGACATCTTTGGGATGTGGTGGAACAGGAGCTTCGTGCCCTGGATGTGCATCCCACAAATCTCCATCAACTGCAAGATGCTATCCTATCAATATGGGCCAACATTTCTAAAGAATGCTTTCAGAACCTTGTTGAATCAATGCCAATGTAAAATTAAGGCAGTTCTGAAGGGGGTCAAACACTGTATTAGTATGGTGTTCCTAATAATCCTTTAGGTGAGTGTATATTGTGATAGATGGCTGGGGAACTTGCCTCACCAGGAGGCCTAGAGAAGCAGGTGACTGGAAGAGGGGCAATTCCTTACCCAGGATGCAAGAGGGCTGCCATCCTGGATTGTGTGGGAGCTATGGAACTGGAAGGCTCAACCCAGTGGGGATCCGTGGGCCATCGCTGGGGCAACCGGAAGGACTAGGAGCTTGGAACGCAGCACTCTGCCACACAAGGAAGTGCTGTTGAACCAGGAAGCAGGTACATCCAGAGTGCTTCCGGGTGCCCATGCAGGTCTTCCGCCACATCAGGAAGTGCTGCGGGAGATCATCGGGGAGCACCTGGAGCACATCCGGGTGCATTATAAAAGGGGCTGCCTCACCCTATTCAAGGTGCCAGAGTCAGGTGGAAGAGGAAGGAGCTTGTGAGGAGTGGAGTACAGGAGGCAGAAGAAAGGAAAGGTATGTCAGCATTGCACTGTGATATTGTGTTGAGGAATAAAATGTGTGTGTTTGGACATCCGGCTCTCGGTGTCTGTCTGTGTCGGGGCATCTTTCACAATATATATATCTGTATTCTAGGGGCTGTGCCCCTACTTGACTCTTCGCCCACCCCACAACCTCAATCCCCAGGGTGCGCTTCACGCCTAGCCACTTCCGTCTCTGCCACTGCGCATTGTGAAGGGGGTCAAATGCTTGCTAAAGAGATGCGGATGGATCTGCTGCTGGCTAGTCTGCTAGCTGCTACCGAGCTGCGTGATCTGCATGTTGTGCTGGCCCGATCATTTAAAAGCCTGTCAGCAGCTGTTGCTGCTGTGCTGCGTGATCTGCATGTCGCTGCAGCGATCATTTAAAGCCTGTACAGCAGCTGTCCTTTAAGCCAGCTGCTGCTGCTGTGCTGTGTGTCGATCATTTAAAAGCCTGTACAGCAGCTGTCCTTTATGTCTCACTTTGTTGTCATGCGGGATGTTAAAGTGTCTCAGAGAAATTGTTTGTAAGTAGAGGTGACATGCAAGAAGTCTTGCTGGACTTCAAAGTGTTTATCCGAGATGATCATGTCTCAGCCCAAGATTTTTTTTATATAATAGATAGATATACATCTTGATAGACAGATAGATATGGATATATATAGATATAGATATATAAAATGTTGTTGTTTAATTACTTAAAGAATACTCAACATTAAAGTTACACAAAACTATATTCAAGAAAATAATACCTTTTAGGTGCTTCTGATATCTCAGGAGCTCTGGTGCCAGTAGACCACTCAATGGTCCCAGACAGCCTACAGTACTGACAAGTGCATCTTCATCATCCATGTCAATCTCATCATCACTGTCTCTGGATTTATTTAATTTTCTGAAATTACAATAAAAAGGCCAATTAGTTCAGTATTGTATATCATATTCCTTACCATTTTATGAGCTGATCAAACTGTGTTCTTTATACCAGCCTACTGAAAGTAGTGTTTGCATCAATTTTTAAAGGATGTATTAGGTTAATTGTAGGTAACATCGCACAAGAAACAGACCAACTTTCATGTACACACCTTCACACGCTACAGGTCCAATTTGGATTACCAAACAACCTAATATAAATATCTTTGGAGTAAGTGATTAAAAACAGACTATCCTGAGAAAACCAGTAGAGACACAGGTAGTACATGGGCAGCAGCTATGTGCACGATTCAAATCCATGTTGCTGGATTATTAAGTCAACAATGCTAAACAAAAGAAACAGTCTTAGTAAGTTAAGGTTAAATTCCCGTTAGTATTTGTCTAGCCTTGCATTGCTACATAGAATACTGTAGTGAACACCAAGATGGGAAATGCACACACAGGAAGAGATGCAGGATGAGCAGTTTGAGCCTTATGAAAATTGGTATTTATTGTTTTACTCCATGACATGTAACAGAAGTCAAGAAATTACACCTTTTATTGGCTAACTGAAAAGATTACATATGAAGCTTTCAAGGCAACTCAGGCTCGTTCTTTAGTTTACATATTGCCTAAAAAAGGTCCTGAGTTGCCTTAAGCTTGATATTGTAATCTTTTAAGTTAGCCAATAAAAGGTGTCATTTTGCTTGACTTCTCATAATATCCATAATGGCTAACATGGTATAATACCCTAGTTCTACTCCATGACATGTACATTTCTGAACACTAGTGTACCTTTGCAAGACGCACCACTATTATGGGCCTTCAAAACAACAAATATGCACCTAAACAAGTCATGACTCACTTATTTTGTTCCCTATTTTCTTCAATGCAAAAATTAATCACTTCCAAAAAATACTGCCTATAATTTAGCCCTAGTTTATAGCATAGTAACTAATAGAAAGTGTTTTCACTGTGACTGTACTGTTCAGACAAACAACATGGCTACTACAGTAATGCAAACACATGCTACATCTCTCTTTGATGCAAAGGATTTCTTATTATCTATTGACTATTTTAAATCCACTATTTTTAAATCATTTTTCCAGTCTTGTGGTACCAAGGAATTACATTTACCTTTCTTAATGTGGCTGTCACCTGCAGCATATAATTGTCACACAATCTTTTTCAATTTACTATGCAATCAATACTTAGTGCTGCAATTCTGTGATAACAACCATTTGTTATACAATACTACAGTACTTTATACTGTGAACAATATGTTAGTGATTCATAGATGGTACATTGAGGACTGCGGTAAAAAAATAAAATAAAAAACAGAAATGTTTGTCATAGATGAATGAAGGTCAGTTTTAAAAATAACTGAGAATAAATAAAGAATTTTTAATTGCATAATATATTTGTAAATGGCAAATATGCTCTGAGATTTTTCAGATAAGGAAAACAAGCAATGAGGTAAAACAGAGAGTCATGGGGTGTTGCATATTGATTAGAATATACAAGTAAGTATTTTATTGTACTCTGTTAAGTAAGACAACAATGGTCATATGTGCACAGTATATGTGTGTATATACACACAAATTTTGGGTTAAGAGTTAAATTATTAGTATTACAGTGATTCCTCGCTATATACGTGCCGACTTTGCGGCTTCACTCCATCACGTATTTTAAACGTAAGCATATCTAAATACATATCACAGATTTTTAGCTGGTTCTGAATTTCTGCGTCAATGGTCTTTTAATTTATGGTACATGCTTCCTCAGTTAGTTTGCCCAGTTGATTTCATACAAGGGACGGTATTGGCGGATGGCTGATAAGCTACCCAATCAGAGCATGTATTACTTATTAAATAAAACTCCTCAATGATATACAATATGCTTCCCGTGCAGTGCTCCGCATACTCGTATTCGTATTGATTTTTGATTGTTTGCTTTTCTCTGTCTCTCTCATTCTTTCTGACATTCTCTGCTCCTGACGGAGGGGGTGTGAGCAGAGGGGCTGTACGCACACTGGTCTAGAGGATATGGATGCTCCTCTAAAAAATGCTGAAAGACTACCTTCACATTGCTCCCTTCCTTGCAGCTGCTTTGTCCGGCGGGATTCGCATACTTAAAAACCTGAACAGCCCTATTAATCTCTGACATTCTCTGCTCCTGACGTGCACTCCTCTGAAGAGGAAGATATGTTTGCATTCTTTTAATTGTGAGCAACTGTCATCTCTGTCTTGTCACGGACACAGGTTAAACTTTGACTAAAGGATGTTATTTCATGTCTAGAGGGCTGCTAATAATGCTCTAACTGCAAAAATATTCGATTTATAAATAAAGGATCCTACTTTGCAGAAATTCATTTATTGTGGTAGAGTCTGGAACGGATTAACTGAGATAAACGAGGGTTTACTGTACTCTTCTCAGTTGCCTTTTAGTATACTTATAAATAAGTCTTAACTGTGAATTTCATTCAGTTTTAATTATTACAGTTATGATAGAGTTATATTTCTAATGTTACATAACTATTTTGTCTCCAGAAGTTTTCTCTATTGTGCCATTCCTCCATTTCGGAGATATTAGTTCTATTTTAATTTTCAACTAAAAATGTTTTTTGATGGATTTTTTCCATTTTTAAACTTATTCAGTATCTGTCCTCTAATCATTTGACCTTACTTTTCAAAACAGGAGCCTGTCCAGGATGTAAAATATGCCCACACAAGAAACAGTGTATCTTTACACTGTGGAAGAAAATGTGAGTCTCAAAAAGAAAATAAAAGACTTTACGGAAAAGGGAAGAACACTAACTCAATAAAGTACCCCTACCTGAAATCAAATCATGATCAGTGGCATTTTTGGTATGACTATTAGAGTGGGCCTACTTGAATCTGGGAGAGACACTGTCAGAACAAGTAGAACCATCCTGAGAAGGGTGTACATAAGGACACAGAGAGAGAAACAGATATGATCAAGCTCTTCTTAAATCCACTGGCCTAGACATGTGGCTGACAGCGATCTCGGAAGGATCCTGACTTGTCTTGGTTCAGCTCATGCAGCTAAGAAAGTGAGTGCAGATGGTGTAGTCTTGACCCCAAGTAAGTAGTGTAAGACTGAGAAAGAGCGTGAATGTGCAGACAGGGCCACATCAGAAAATATATAATTGAAGATCACGAAGCCACATGGAAGAAGTTGTAGAAGATTGGTCATGGAGGGACCAAGAGATAGACACTGTGTTCACAATATATTAGGCTACTGGCACCAGTGAGGCTAAAAAGCAAATGAGTATTCATAAACCTCTCAGTTTTGTTCAATGGGCAAAGTGTTAAATAATATTGAATGTAAGTAATCAATATGATTTATGATAATGATGACGAGTACACTAAAATACCGGGATGCATAAGATCACAAATGCTTTAAATTGAGTCACCAAAACCAGAAAACAATGGATTTCTTAAAAGGGCTCTAGCATTCAAGCCTAAAGGTAGAACTGAAAGGTTCAGGATACACACATTTATAGAAGGCCAAAGGTATGTTGAGAGCACTACAGGGTACAAGGGCCAGCCCAAGCAACATAGAAGCAGTCTAGCAACACTGTTTTGCAAAAACATTTTACCAAGGTGTTAGATTATTTATCCAATTTTACTATTTGTTTATTTTTTGCACAGCAGTGCCAACTACTGTGAGATGGAGGGGTCAGTGCCCCACTCCCCCCTAAATTCACAGATTCCACTGATCTGCATCCAAAGACACTGAGACAGCAACATTACCAATTGAACTCAATCCCTCAAAACCTTCCATTATGAAATATTTTGTGAATTATTTTTTCTTGATGATTTACACTGCTACACACTGAAAACACTGGTTCCATGGAGTCTAAAGCTTCAAATCAAATCTACATATTCAACACAACAAAAGCTCATGCATATGCTCTGCAATGTTACAATGTAGCACAAATTTCTCGACATTTCCATCACATTTCCATTAATGCCAACAATGTTTCTTTATTAAAACAGCAAACGGTGACATCTTGAATTGCAACATTGTTCAAATAATCTACTACTAGTTCTGAAAATATGGCCAGTTTGTGTTATGCTCTACCATTACACTTTGTTCTTATTACTGAGTAATCTAAAAAGATGTTCTTATTTCAGAAAAAGAATAATAAACCATTTAACCTGTTGCTCTGACAATTACAAAATAAAGCAAGGTACAGTATTTATAGAAACAAATATTGTGTTACGTAGATACCAAGTCTAAGTATGTGAGAAATTCAAAACCTATTAATGATATGAAGAATATGCAATCAGCATCTTGTGTTTCATACTGCTTGGCACCATTACAAATGTGCTTAAAGATTAATTCATTTGTGGCCCAAGGCTAATGCACTTTATTTTAATATCTGCATATTTTCAATGTCGCTATTATTTATTCCAACTGATTGATACTTTTCCAAGTTATGTGTCAATTTGCATGTAACAGACTTGCAGGAGCTGGAGTGCTTTTTCCTCCTACAAGACAGAGTTGGGTTACAGCTGTCTTGCTTTTCCCGAACTAGGCAAAAAAGACAAATCTCATAATGTATTGAGCTAAAGCAGAATCTTTTTTTACTCTAAAGGATTATTTGAGTTTTGATATAAACAGTACAAACACTACTACTGGCTATAAATTATGGGGCCAAAAGAAAAACACAAAATGAATAGGAGTCCTCCAAAGGTCAGACCTTCTGAAAATACAGGTCTGAACACTTGGGTAAGGCACTATCTAGGCAGTGTAGCTCCAACTCAAAAATCAGGGCTTGGCCTAGGGAAGTCCAGAATACACAGATCTACACACATGACAAGAGACTTTAAGGAATAAAAAAACCCTATGCCAAAGCTGAAGAAAGAATTTGCCTTCTCCTTAAATACCTACTAAGGCAGCCTCTCAGCTGCACAATTATGTGGCCCTGACTTCTGGGTACAAGGCTGATAACAAAAACATTAACATGGAAACTTAACATTACACTAGAAAATTAAATTAAATAACATTAAATAACCAAAATACACACAAAACAAAAAACATTCAAGATTCTTATTTTTTTCGGCTGCTCCAGTTAGGGGTTGCCATAGCAGATCATCTTTTTCCATATCTTTCTGTCCTCTGCATCTTGTTCTGTTACACACATCACCTGCATGTACTCTCACACCACATCCACAAACCTCCTCTTAGGCCTTCCTCTTTCTCTCCCTGCAGCTCTATCCTTAACATCCCTTTCCCAATATACTCAGGGTATCTCCCCCTGCACATGACCAAAACAATGAAATCTCGCTCTCTGGCTTTGTCTGCCAACAGGCGTGACCCTCTAATGTACCTCATTTCTAATCCTATCCATCCTTATCAACCCAGTGCAAATCTAACACCTTAACTCTGCCACCTCCAGCCTGTCTCCTGCTTTCTGGTCAGTGTCACCGCCAACCCATATAACATAGCTGGTCTCACTACCGTTCTGTAGACCTTCCCTTTCACCTTGTTGATACCCATCTGTCACAGATCACTCCTGACCTATTCTCAACCCATTCACCCTATCTGCACTCTCTTTTCACCTTCTGTTCCACAATCCCTACCTGTACTGTTGATCCCGATTTAAACTCATCCACCTTCGCATCCCTCTCCCACCATCCTCCCCATT